>NW_008610270.1:100889-156265 GCF_000691845.1 Merops nubicus | reverse complement strand
GGGAAATGTGTTCCAGAAATGTTATGGCCATTGCCCTGTGCAAAGACGTACACACAAGAGGTCAAATTTATAAGCAGTGGTACTTTTTTTATTAGCCAACTGAGAGTACACAGAGAGTTTCTTCATCTCAGTTTAAGCTAGCTAACCAAAAAAATGCCTTGAGAAACAGCAGCAGTTTGATTAGCATTTGCCACTTTACAGAGATCTGTCAAATCCAGTGTAAATTACATTAGAGGAAGTGCCCGCAGTAGAACCCCTTTGTTAAGACAAATACATTTTGAAATGTGAAAATCAGATTCAGAGAAGCTGGATATAGAATTGCAATAGAAAACCCTGAATATTAGAGAACCTGAAGATATAGTAAGTGCATAAAAAATGTAATATTAGCCCGTTCAATGGGTCCATCTATTACAGAATGACATTGCTGAGCACTGCCAGTAAGAAATATCTAAAGAAAACATCAGAGCTTTAAAAGTCAGACACTAAGATAATGATAGTTCTATAAATACCAGGACTAAGTCATAGTGGGAATTATAAACTTCCCACCATGAGTCAACACTTCTCTGTAAAAAATCTTCAACAGACCTTGGAAAATAAGAGAAAAGGAATAGAAATAACATGTATAATATGAATGAATACCATTTTATAAAAGGAAGGGGATAAAATTTTAAATCCAAGAAGCAGTTTATATAAATTAAAGATGAGATGTGGTTTATTGCAAGCCATGAAGTATAGCATTGTCCTTATAGTTTGATACTTGATTTTTAAATTATTTTACACTTTAAAGAAAATAAGCTAAACAAGTAACATCTGCATATATTTATGTATATAAAATACAGTAGCCAAAAGAAGTTTGTAAATAAAAGTATGTCTACTGATGCACAAGGTATTTCCTGCAGGTAATGACTGCTACACACTAGGACTCCCAGATCTCCATTATGGCACTCTGAAAAGTCCATATGAATTTTTATTTACACATGCTTAGGCAAGAAACCAAAATTCGTTTTGCATAATACTATTATTTCATGTGTTTGAGATCAGAAAACACGATTCTCTCTGACTGGGACAATGTTTTTCTCAACAGCTGACAGAATCTGGCTCCCTCTGGTTTATTGACATATTAAGGCCCAGTCGCATTTTTTCTGCACAGATCCAATGAAAAACTGTGCCACCCAAAACACTTCATACTTCGAATCTTCTCTGAAAAGTGTCATTGGCAGAGAGAGCTTTGCAGCCCCTGATGCAGCAGAGAGATCAGATGTCTGGGTAGCTCTGCCCTGCTCCTTGGCTTTTGGCAATATTTTCAAGCAGAGATTTATGCCTGTCTTTGGAAATGTGCTTGAATTAATCTTCATACATTTCAAGTACCAAGTTTCAAGGACGCAGAGAGGGATGGGAGAGGTCAGGCTTCTGTCAATAGCCAACATGTCTTGTTTCTTAGATGTTCATGAGATGCTAGACCAGATTCCACACACAGTCAAAGGGGACTCAATCTCTCACTGCCTCTACCCAGTGACTTTACAGGGAGTCTGATAATTCATATAGTGCACATCCTAATAATCTGAAGCAGATGCTGCACACTTGTGTTACTTTTATTCTACACAATGTGCTTGTGTATTCTCATTAGGACATTGCTGGTAACAAAGAGAAAAGTACCGTAAACTAATTAGAGGGGTTATCTAGTGAATTAAATTTTTCTTATTATAGGTCTGACAGCTATGTTTTACAAATTAGAACAAAAGGGGTAGTCGGGTTGATCAGGGGAGTTCAACTTTAACATCTTCCTTGCCCATTAATAACAAAAGGCATGAAGATAATTGAATTAGAACTTATTTCTCTAAACCTGTTCATTAAAATCTGGACCAGAGGATGAAAAGGGCAGGAAAGGTATTTCCTGCTACTGAATGAACCTTTCTAAACACAGCTGCTCAAAAGAATTTAAAGGCTAAATTCTCCTCTCTGTTGCTCACTTTACTGGTACTTTTAACTGTAATTTCTCAACATAATTAAAATTTCTCTTGACATGACTAAAATTCTGAACTCAAAAAGACTGGAAGGGCGAGATTATATGTTAGGAAGACCAGAGAAAGTAATATCACTTTATTCGGTTCTTAACTATTTTAAGACAGTACCTACTTCTCAAGCTATGAGCAGATGGACAATTTATGGTGTGATGGGCCAAGACAGTATCAATTTAGTGAGTGCCAGCTGCTTTGCTGTAGCTGCCTGCATGAAGTGGTTTTTCACTTCAGCATAGCTGCATGCGTATGAACAGTTATCACAGAGTGCGTCACACAGAGGATGAGCCTGCATTTTATCTTGTTTTAACTTACATGTCTATAACCAAAATAAATGTAAGGACTTAGCCAAAACTTCCACCAGCTTCAACCAAATAAGTTAATGCCTGTTTCAATTTGTATCAAGGTAAATGCAGTATTGTAAAGAAAATTGGTGAAATCATAATTAAAATCAGAACAAAAATAAACATTTGGAAAAATCACATCAAAGAGATCTAGTCTGCATGGTTTCTGCAAAAGGAAATTATTACTTGTGACTAAGTGTTTTGAACATCTTAATAAAGTAATAAGCACAGTATTTATGTGATGGTTTAAATAGGCTTTGGAAAGTTCCAGTATAGAAATTACTGCAGAAAATAAATAGCTGCTGCCTAAGAGGCACAGTATTGAAGGAAATAAATACCTGATTAGGAAGCAGAGAACAATTGATTAATTTTTCATCTTGCAGCCCACTTAAAGAATAATTGCTTATGATTTTATGTCTGGACTGATGTTGTATTCCTTAATTAACAGGAAAAGATAGAAATAACAATGTAATGACATTTTCAGATGACATAAAATTAGTTGAAGAATTCAGGATCAGAAGGGATTATCATGCACGGAATTTACAAGATGAATGGACAACATGATGACAAAGAATATTTACTGTCCATAGATAGAATGCAATGTATATTGGAGGGATAATATTAAAGATTTTATCTCTAAATTAACTATGTAAATTCAGGAAAGGGCTTAAGTACTACTGCAGAGAAATCAGTGAAGAACTTTCTTCCGTATCAGATACATTAGTAAAAATGCACAGTGTTTTAAAGTCATTGTGTAAATCAAAGATGCCTCTTGTCTGGAGCATTGTGAGCAACACTCTTACATAATTATATGCTATTGGAGTGACCTAGGAAAGAATAAAAGTCTCACAGAACATCTGACAGAACGAAGAATTCAGAATACCTTTGAGATTATCTAGTATGATCATTATAAGATCAAAAATCACAAATCTAACTGAAGGGCTTTTTAAAAACACCACAGAGGAACTGCATATCGATATGGAAATCCAGTTTTCATGACCTAAATTTTATATTTAATTATTGTAAATTTAAAAAGGAAGTTAAATTTTATGTATCAGGATGGAAACCAATTACTTGTTATAAGAAAATAAGAGGAGAACTTGTGGAGGAAATCACTTATTTGAAAGTATTTAGACTAAATAACTGTTCCTGGCTACTGCTGAGTCATAAAGCTACATGGAGCAGATTATTGTTGAGTAGGAAACAGGGGTTTCAAGATTTTTGGTGTTTTCAAGACATTTTCAAGATTTCAGAAATGTTTCTGATTACTGAACAGCTCAGACAAAGTCCCTCAGAACTACCTTTATCTACAGGATTAAAGGACTGCTGGTGATACAGAGTTGCTGGTATAAGTTATAACAATAGAACCCTCCTGACCCTGATTTTGGTTTTTTCTTCTATGAAAATACTTACAACATTGCACATTTCTGTGGCCTTTCCACCACTGGAAATTTACTTTTATTTTCCACCTGCACTGAAAAATTTTTAACAAGGTCAGCCACGGTTTGTAATTTTTTTCCCTTCCATTCTCAAAACATAAAAGATAATGGTACTTAGTTCTAGTTTCTGCACTAGTTCTCAGTCTGGATTCATGATCCCTGAAAATGAGATGTATCTCTTTGATAAACATATTTTGCTTTGTCTTGTGTCTATATTAACTGGAAATGTATGACCGAACTTGGATAGGTCTAGGAAAGGAAGGCTGTGATTTAAGGCTGTTAATATTATCCCCTTTGAACAGATTTGCATGGACAAATTCCTAATGCAAAAGCTAGGTGATACCTCTCATCAGTACAATATGGGGGGAAAAAAAAAAAAAAAAAAAAGGCATCACATTTTCTAGTTCATCATTCTACTTCATTTCATGTCCTTCCATGCCCAGCTACAATATAATACTTTTGTTCTCAGCAGGTAATCTGGCTTTTTTATCAGTTATAGACCAAATTTTTCAGGTAATCTGTCTTTTTGCTGCATTTCAGATACAAACATATTGCTCAGCTTCTGAAAGAGGAATGTAAAGGATGGTCTTTGTGTTCTTTTTCATTTATTCCTTGTCATTTGAAGTTTGAGTAACAGGATTTGATCAGAACAATGCTATTGGCAACAGTAGTCAGAATGAGGTCTCTTCCATCTCTTAAGATTTTTGAGTATTTACAGTACATTCCAACAGAAAAGCTGTGGCCAAGGTGAAAATTCGAAGAGATATCACAACAGGATATAACAGCATGATAACAGAAATAATGCCGTGGCAGGCTCTAACAAATCTTGCTTTGCCTGTGCTTGCCTTGGGACCAGAATTCTGGTGAGCCACACCACATAATATGGCAGGACAGAAGTCTGGAGGAGCCCAGAATTGCACTGCATTTTCACTTAAAAGTCCTACCCAGAGTCTTGATAGTTGAGGTTCCTACTGATTTAGGAGTCCCTCCAACACACTTTAAGTGGCAAATTGTGCCTTTTGAACGCCATTGAGGCTTATATAAGCAGCTTCCGGTGGATGGGGACCCCCCCCCCCCCCCCAAAATCTTCAGCAATAACAGTTTTGTGAAAGGCAGACTTCACAGCTTTGATATGCATGTGAGCTAGGAAAACAAAGTTATTGGAAAGAGAACAAGATCCTGGAAAGCTTGTGCCTGTTTTTCATTAATTCTAGTCATGAAATGTTTTTTCTACTTCTGGGCACATTCCTGAGATAGTAAAAATTTATTTTATTCTCAGGGGAGAGTGAGTGGTAGAAAACTTGAAAAATCTTTGAAATCAGAAACTTTTTTTTTTCTCTCGGGCCACTGATGGCACTTCAGTAATTTCAGGTTTATCCTTTTCCTTTTTGATCTGTTTTATCCAAATGTACTAACAGTTTGAAATGAAAGGACTTTTCATTTTAAGAACACTGAAGAGGCAGAGATTTGCACCCAAACCCAAAGTACAAATACCTGAGACAGTGCCTGCTCCTTCCTTTGACTTCATGACCCGTGATTTCTGTCCTGCACCAGTGCATGTTCTCCAAAGGAAGGGCAGAGTTCTGCTTCTACTTGTTTCCTTTCCAGTTCCAATGCCAAGTCAGGTCCTTTCATACTGGCAGCCTGTGCTAAGCACCCTTTTATGGAGAGTAAGAACTCTAATTTTAATTACTCTATCACCCACAAATGCTGGCCTAGGGCAGAGACTTACTACCACCACTTCTAACAGACGTGTTTCAAAATAAAGTAACATTTGTAACTATATTTTAGAAGGTTCATTCTCATAAATGTAGGCTGAGGAATGGTAGTTCACGGATACAAACAGACTTAGGTATGACCTTGGCTCGGCTCCACCAGGATCGCAGCAGTCACCTGTAAATGCAGGTAACTCTCCCATCTTAGACACCTCAGTCATTTTAGCAAAATTTTGATATGTTTTCACAATACCCATTGCAGATACATGCGATGGTTTATTGGAATCCCAGGCTGAGATGTTTGGGAGACTTTTATTCTGTCTTCAGAGTTTGAATACTGGTCACCACTGTACAGCTTTCTTTATAGGACAGATGCCAAGTTGTTTAAACTGGATTTGAAGTTTAAAGCAGCAGTTTCCTTCCAGTGTCTTTCCAATCTTCCTTCCCACAAAGCTCATGCTATAGGATTTGGAGGTGGGATTACTGCATGATCAGGTCCTGTAATTCCCCATGTTAAGGAGAGTCTTAGAAACCTGAACAGGTGGACTTTTACTTCTTATTTTGTTTACCACTACAAGCTTTAATAACAAAAAAAATCACCTCTTTCTCTTAAACAGATGATGCTTCATACCCCTCCTCTAGACTCTCTTCACCCCTTCATATATTCCCATTCCAGTTTATTCTCCTTTTTGGTAGATTTTCAAATATAAACTCTGTGCCTCTACTGCCGAATACAAGGGTCTGGGAGGAGTGATGACTTTGTGATTAAAGTTAAGGGTGAGAATTTAGAAAGCTGGAATTCAATCTTATCAACAGCAGAACTGGATTTCTGTGAGGAAATTCTTCATCTTTCTGATCAACAGTTTCTAGATCTGCCAAAGAAATCTATTCCTATATTGCATAATTTATGTACGTTTGAAATATGTACACAAAAGGCCCATATATAGTTGTTTCAATTATTTCTACTGATATTACATGTTATTGACTTTGGTTGTGAAAATACAGTATTTTTATTTCCATTTCAGCTGCAGCGAAAAAAGAAGGGGAGAAGAAAGGTAAGTCAATTATTTTGTCTCGACTGAAGTGTCTTTCAGGCTGTGACCACTGTGAGAAATGTTTCTTTCACTCAGTGATAGAATTGCAATAACATACACTACCATGCGTGTTACCATCAGCTTTATCTACTCCTACGGTGATAACACAGTTATCATTTCCAGCATTGTTAGCTCCCTTTTACCACAGGCCAACACTGCCCAGTATCGGACACTTCATCATCTTGACTGAAAGAAAATGAAAGGCTCTTGTTACCATGTTAGGATTTGTCAAAGAGAACAAAATTTGTAGTGCATGCTGAGCTGGCTGCTTGTTCTTTGCAGAAGGCACTTTCCTAGAGACATTTAATTTCCTCTTTTCAGATATGTATGCAGCATGAATGTAAGCTTTGCTGAAGTCATTCTTTGGTATTTTAACAGATTAGCAGAAAAATTTGCCCTGAATCAGAAACTAAAATATTACTTAAAATGTTTAAAGATAAATATACTGTATCTCTCAAACCCTAGATTTCTATTTATGGCCTTACCTTTCAGAATAAGAATTTAGAATAAGATTCGCTGAGTTGAAACCTTTTTTTTGTATTTTCTCAATTTTATTTATTTTTATTTAACTGCAAAAATAATGAAATACTAGCACTAAGTTGATACTTTATTTAATGTATTCAACTTTCTTGATTATTTGGTTTATAAGCTGTATCTTGCTCACTAAATGAGGAAAATTTCCAGAACTTTTCCACAGACTTCAGAGGATTATTTGATTTAGTAAAAAATAAGCAAGAAAAAAAATTAGGTTTATATTTCTAAATTTTACTGACGAGGAAGATTAATTTTGGTGAGGGGACTGTCCTTTGGAATTTTAAAGGTTTTTGGAAACTCTGTAATGCACACAGTTGAGCAATGAAGTCAACTTTTGCTGTCTACACACAAAGCTATTTTCAATCCTGTTAATTTGTTATTTTTTGTGTTATCCCTCTGACTTTATGTAGGGGGGGGGAAAAAAAAGTAGTCTCAACTATTTTAACACCTCATGAGTGAAATCTTGTCTGTGTTGGATGTTAGTGGCAAAATTTCCATTCACTCCACCGGAGCCAAAATTTCACTCCATGTGTTTAACAGAATAATGAAATTCATTTTGCTTATCAAAACCAACCATGCTTAATAAATATCAAGCAGGATGTTTTGTCCAAAGATTAATTTGCAACAACTGAGGCATGAAAGGTAGCACACAAAGCAGGGTGAATCAGAAAACTGGCAGCTACATTGGTTTTCAGATATCCAAATGCCTGCACTGTCCACAGCCTTGAATTTATCACATGGACAGTTATATCCTTAATGGAAAGAAAGAAGCTACTTCTGTCAGCCTTGACACAGGTTATGGGTCCATTCATTTACAGAAGAACATCAAAGGAAGTACCTACTGCTTGCCCTTGGTTCATTTTTCACAGGTTAGGACTTTTATGCTCCTTAACCACAATCTTCCCCAACAAAATGGATTTAAAAATACATCCTTAATGAACATATTTTGAATTTAGATCAATTTTTCCATTTAATTTTCATTTTTTATGTGTTTTCTGCTAAAAAGTAATTTTGTCTGATTTCAGTTTGTTGAAAGGATTTTGCCAACAAGTGTAGCTAGGATGCTTTGGCTCAGGACAGACTGTACTTCATCCTGCTGGTTACCAGCAACCAACTTCACAGAAACACAGAGCTGCCAACTGAAAGTCAGCTTTGATAATTCTTCTGATACCATAATTTTCCTTATTTTTGGACTAAACCTCCCTCTGGTTTTCTGAAATCATAACCAACATTGTCAGCAAGGGAGATAGTGATTTTAGTGCAAAACATGCTACTTCAGTTAAATCTTCCAGTAGCTGAGGAAAACTGGTTCAGTGGTATCTGTCTTCATTAGATATGCACTAAAATGGACAAATTGGGAGAATTAACAACCAAAAATAAATTAACAAAAAATGAACATGCCATGCTATAACTTTCTCATCTAGCTTCACACTGTCTGCAGGCTCCACAGGGAAAATATTGCATGTTACTAGCTAACTCTTAATATGAACAGGCTTTTTTATTTCTGCTTATTCTGTTATCATTAAAAACTGCTCCAGGCTGCGTGTGTATTCCTCTGACTGGCAATAAAAAAGGGGTAATATTTGCTGGTTTTGCTTAAGGATAAAGTATTTTTTGCCCAGCTGCAAAAATAATAGAGCTAGCCAGGCAGTGTTTTAAATTGACTGGCTCATTACCCAAAATACATTGTGGTAGCAGCATGTTATAGTTCAAATACCACTTTACCATTTTTCATGTGAATCATGCAGCATATAGGGCACTGTACCTACTGTACCCTGAGTACAGGGTCACAATCACTTCCCTAGTTCTACTGGCCACACTAATGCTGACACAAGCCAGGATGCAATTTGCCTTCTTGGCCACCTGGACACACTGCTGGCTAGTACTCAGCTGGCTATCAGCCAACACCCCCAGGTCCTTTTCCAGGAAAAGCTCCCCCTGGGCAGCTTTCCAGCTACTTGTCCCCAAGCCTGTAGTGTTGCATGGGGTTGTTGTGACCCAGGTGCAGGACCCAGCACTTGGCCTTTCATATGCCTCAGAGGATAGAAAAATAAACTACCTAATTCTGACTGCAAAGTGCATTACACAACCCCCTAACAGAATGTCTCTTCCAGAGAAAAAAAAAAGAAAAAAAAAGAAAAAAAAGATAGAAATACATTTAGAAGCATTTTCTTAAAGTAGTGTCACAAATTCAGTATTATGTGTGACAATAATAAAAACAGTGATGTGTTATAACGCTGTTTAAACTATCCATCCTGTTTTGACTGTAGTTGAATTAGAGACATTAGAGAGTTGAACAGAGAGACATTTCTCTTGAGTCATTGAATTTGCCACAAGATGGAGCCCAAAGGATCTTTGAGCAGACAGTTAACATTGCATTTCTGTATCAGATTAAGAACTAAACAAGATTTTACCGAAGAACAATTTATGGGATTTTTAAGCTACAGACAAGGTATTCTTCCATGTAAGTCCACTCCTGACTAAAGCTATTTTTCATTTAATGAGTGACTGGTCATACATTGGTGAGCTTTCATTTCTTATGCTGAAGCAACAAGCCCCCAGAATTTTCAAGGAATATTGATGAATGAAGAATTTGTATGAAATATGGAGAATACTTTCAAAAGTCTGCATCAGTTAGCTAGAATTTTCTTGACCTCTGTCTACCTTGTCTCAACTACCATGAGGGACATAAAGAATTTATGTCCATTTTGCCACGTTTTGTGAGTCTTAATGATCCACACAACCTCTGTTAAATGATGGCCAGATCCTGAGGGGCCAGGCTCATGTACTTTTCATGTTGCAGATATTTCAGTTAAGATAAGACATGGTGAGAAAACACCCTTCGAAGTACCTACTCAAAATAAGTAGAAAGTAGGCAGAAGAATTATGAACGCAATGGGCTCAAGACATTTCATTGAATTCATAAAAGTAAAGAAGTTTTTTAGAGCCTCAGATTAATTTAATATTTTAATTAAATTAAATTATTTAGGGTTTTTTTATTAAAAATAAACTTTAAATCATACTACTTTAGATGCCTAAAATGAGTTATCTACATAGAAGCTATTCACCCTAGTCTCACTTCAGAGTTAATGGAAAGAAATAAGAATCCACAGAGAGTGTTTCCTCTGTCTTACATATCTGTCAGAATGCAAATAGTTGCCTTCTGGAGATACCTATACTTCTAACCTGATTATAACGAGGAACATAGCTTGGATTTAGTAACAAAAATAGAAAACAAACTGCAATGATTTGTTGTTATTTTAAAAACGCTTCCCAAACCTTTAATAATTTTTATCTTTTAAGAATATGATATTCAAAAAGAAGAAAGGTGAGAAAAAGCAGCAACTCATTTCTAGATCTTAATAGCTGAATTTCCACTCTCACTGTACTTAGATGCAGGGTCCAAGGCAAGTATATATAATCCTGAGATAATATAATATCTGCAAACTCCATGTTTAACTTCCTAGCACAGTAGTTTTTCAGTGTACTGAAGTGTATTTTCAATACATTTTTCAGTGTACTCGAGTCACATAAATCTGATAATGCTAACTTACATCAATTTTTTTTAAAAAAGAAAATACCCACAATTCTACTACTAACAGGATTTAATCTAAACCCTCTCATTGGTTACACCTTTGTAATCCATTCAAGATAAAATTGAGATTATACTTTTTTGTATGTCGTATGTAACAGCAAACCTGCAAAATTCTTCATATTGATAGACCTGGCATAGCATTTCACTTGCAGTTATGATTACCACTTGTGTTAATCATTCTTACCTACCTCAAAGTACAACAGTAATTTTTTCAGACTGTTACCAATAAATGGAGACAACTGGACTACTATTTTAATTATTATGAAACAGCTGTGATTTCTGCAGAGTGATCTGTGTAATTGGTGATCTGAGTAATTGATGATCTGTGTTGTTACTGTAAGTTAAGTGTAATACATGTATATTGGCATCATGTCAGCAACACTTTCACCTGTCAATCAGCATAATATGCTTAAACACTTGGATATCCATATAACACATGGACAATTGGCTAAAAATTTCCCCACGGGATAAACTATTACTTTATTGCTGTCTGCAAATTAATGTTCAGAGGTATTGTATTCAGAGGCAATTCCAGAATTAACAGTTCTTCTAGTGGTAATCTATGTTTCCTTTTTTATCTATGCAGACATCATTTTCAGAAATGTTCTCTTAGAAAGTTGTAATTAAAGCAAAAACAGTGATCATCAGCATTTCATGAGGAACAAAGATGGCTCAGGATTTTCTGCCTCTAGAAGATAGTCCTTAGCCCTCTGCCTTAATCACCATATTAATTTGGGTAGCACACTGGGAAAGTCCATCTTTTCAACAGCTAATTATTATTTATTGTTCTCCATTCCTAGTATCAACTAATCTCTCACAAAAAACTCTCATTTTCTAGGTTTCCTTGAAATCATCTTATTCTTGTCTTAATGACAATTATTTTACATTTATTTAATAACGGATGTAAATATATATTCAGCCATGATTAGACTTTAACAAATCCAGTAATAATTAAGAAGGAGCTCAACAACAAAGTTCATGGAATCTGTACCTAGGGGATTAGTTTGGTACATTTCACAAATAACAAGCATCATGAAATAGACGGAATATTCAAATGTTAATGGATATTAACGTCTGCAAGAGGTGAGGTCCTCCTTTTAGCTCCAATTCTTTTTATAGAATGGTGAACAACACTAGTTTTGCATAAACTGAAGTCAACATTCATAAAAAGATTTCATCGCTGTAGCATCCTACGTGCCTTAGTCTGCCCCATTTCACTCAACTGAAGGTAACTACCCTTCATGAGTCAATAACTTGTGCTGCAATAAAGCATGGCCTGAGCTTGGCTATGTTTTGCTTTAGCTACATGCAAATGTAAAACTGATAATACTAAAAGTGAAAGCTTGTTAAGCATATCATCCCTCATCTGTATGTTCCCATCCCACAATTTCAGGGAAGAGCACATGAAAACATCAGAAGCTGAGGATCATATTGAGAGGAAGCTCTTCAGGTCTTTCACCACAAGTGCCTAAAGATGAAATGCATTAACGCAGCACATGTGCATCATCTACATTTGGCTGAAATTTTATTCTTTCGAGCTCCATCAATGGAAGATTTGTCCTCCTGGGATTTTAAGACCTATAGTACTCTAAAGTCATTAGCTTTCAATGCTATCATACAAGATTGCTGTTTCAACAATCCTTACATTTCCCAGTGCATTTATATTGTTTAATCGACAAACTGGGAAAGAGGGAAAGATTGGGATCATTACTGATGCTCCCTACAGGCATGCATCTTGGATTCAAGTTGAAGCAATTCCTCTTATTAAAAATAATTTTGAAGTGTTGGAAATGTCTGTATTTCTTTGCTACTTCTACTATATTTATCCCATGCTATATATTTATCCCATGCTAAAGTTTCTCCCTTCCCTCCTCTTTCTGAACTACTTTTTTTTTATTTCCCTGTTACATAAAGTGCTTTTGAATTTCCAGTTAAAAATAAGTCTTAAAAAACGAGTTGTTGTAGACAACAGCAAAATCCCCCAAAACCAAGTCAGCTTATTCTTCACCATCAGCCCTGAGGTACAAGGCAAACCAAACATCAAGGACACAAACATGCTAAATGTATGACGGCAGATATTTTGGATGAGGCTGCTCTGGTAATGGAAATAAGGCAGAAGGGAACTGTGAGAACAGTCTGACAGGGTTTTTTTTGTTTGTTTGTTTTTGTTTTCCTGGAAAGTGGCAATAAAAAGGTCTGTCTGTTGCAAGTGAATAGCCTACAGGTTCTAGTATCAGGGGTTAATTATTCATCATACTGGCAAACTATGGCAATTTAGGAGGGTTTGGTTTAACCATTTATTCTATTAGTCACAAAAATCATGCTGAAACAGTGATACAAGGAAGTTTGTGGTGCTGCACAGACCCAGTTGTGCACTCCCCACTAGTGAATAAGCATGAGAGCACTAGTTTGGTGCTCAAGTTCTCTGCTTCCCTGCACACCTTAGCCTTAAATAAATCACTATGTATTTCATGTGGGATAATACTTCCTTAATGTGTAGAAACCTGAACAAATATTCTGGGAAATGCCAAGTTTAAAATAAACCCGAAATGTAAAATCAATGCTGTAAGGAATTAAGAGATCCTGTAAGAACAACACTGGTATAGCAGGCACTTTAATATAATCATACACCAGCTTCCCTTTGTGCCACCACCACATTCTTGCTTTCTTTACTTTGATCTATTGATAGAGTAACTATGGGCTATACACTGTCAAGGTAATTTTTTTAACATAGAGCAGGGGTCAGGGTGAGCAGAAGCCATTCTCTTTATAGGAAGCTTGCTGCAACTAACCTGTTTTGTGAGGAGACCTTTTTTTTAGACATACGCTCATTAGACTGCTTTTTCTGCACAATCAGTCTGCCAGCTGCTCAGCCATCCAGCAGGACTTGACTAGGACACAGACAGACATGAGGGATTAGGTCTACTCATCTAGAAAACTTGTTGGAGCATTTGACTTCTCATTTGAATGACAAAGAGGACAGACAATAAGTTTGCAAAGACAGGGAGTCATAAATCTTCATAATCCCTTTGTTTCAGAAGTTATCATCATTTGAGACTTTCTGAACTGGATTGCTGTAAGGAACGTGTTTTATTCTGGTTGGCTTTTTGACAACAGTTGCTCCGCAGTCTGAAAAACTTTGCACAGCCTAGAACAAAACTGTTTTACTCAGCCTTAAATTAAAACCACATTGATGATTAAGCAGAATGATGTGGCATCTTAAGTTCTTGCAGACTACAGTATTCTTACTGAATTTTGAAGGAGAAATGTCCCTTTGTCTAAGGGCCAAATTGCTAGTTTGCCTAGAGGTCACATTCAGGTAGAAAGGCATTAATTATCTTGAATAAGGAAACCAGAGATTTATACTTCATAATGATGTATAAAATGAAAGGTTAAAGCACAAATCTTGAGGATTCCATTCAAAGACTCCTGTTGATTTTGAATCCACTTTTGGCCTCTAATATTGTTACAGATTAACATCATGGTTGTGTTCATCTAATGCCCAGTCAAAATGTTGTCAAAGAGTCTTTGTGCTCTCTTTAATGAGAGATGAACCAGGCTCTTTCTTAGGCTAATGGAAAGTAACTTCCTTATTTATAATACACATGCAGATATCCAATTAGAAATAATTTTCTCATCTACAGTATGTATTATTTTTTTCTTATTCTTCACTAAAACAAATAGTTCTGGCAATGCTTTAATTTCTGCACAACATATTCTTTTCTTACAGTGTGTACACTGACGAATATATTTGCTGTCTGAATGAGTGTTATCCAGATGAAAAAGAGACATGTTATACTCAAAATGCACATTCTGAGTTTAGTCTCACCAATTTATGGTTCAATAAACCAGAAGATATTTTTCTGAACCCCTATGAGAAGCTAATTTAAATATATATGTAAACGGAATTTATCAAGATATTATATATTACAGAATTTGTATATAATTCTGTAGCAATTATATATTTTATTATATAACCTATTAATAAATAATTTATATCCTTCTGGCATTCAAAACAACAGGCAAGTGTCAAAGAAATTTTAAAGTGAATGTGAAAAAAATCAAGACAACTACCAAACCTATTTACCAAGTTTCATTTAGCATGACACAAAAGAAAGTTCAAAAGAATTTTTGCTTAGCACAGATCCAGGTAATTCAATTGATTCAGTTCAGATCTTATGTACCTTCAAATATTTCATCAAAGATCCATCTGTTTTCATTAGATCCAAATCTGATCCTTTTCTACCTCTAATATAGGTTATGTGTTAAATAAATGAATATAAATTATTTACTTAGGTCTGAATTGTCTGACATTGTGAGCAAGCAGTTATTTTCCCATCTGTTAGTCCTGTTAGTTAATAACATCAGAACAGCTGTTTCAAGTGAGACCAAGATTTCACTTAATCCAACGCTTTCCACCAACAGGCAAATCAGCAAAGGCCTAGGTAAGACCACAGGAGTAAAATAGCCACACAATGATCATGTTGTCACCTTCCACCATCTCAGATCAGAACCTTCCTAAGCCAGAAACTCATGTCTAAGAGCACTTGGAAAATTTTTCTCTAATCTGCCCAGTCACTTTTTGAAATAATGAAAGTTCTGAACATCTGTACACTTCACAGAATGGAGTTTCACAGCTTCTCTAGGCACTCAATGAAGAAATATTATTTAAACACAAAATTTGAATAGAACTGCTTCACCTTCAGTGCTATGTGAAATGAGCAATAGCACCAGAATACAGCCTTTCATTTCTCATCCTTCAGGTTAAATACCATATAATAGATCATTAAATATTCCGGAAAGTCTGATTAGGTCTTTGTCTTTTGTTTTTTATAGTCTTTGCTGGTAGACTACAAATCAGGGTATACAGGCAATTGTGATACTGTAAAAATGAAACTAAGACTCTTCAGATTACATTTTTTAGCATTCTGCTTACTCTAGAAGTCATTTGAATTATGTCTTTGATGACACATAAGACGGATAGGATTAATATTGAATGTACTGCAGTTAATAGCAGATTTGGCAAAACATAAGTGTTTACAGCCTAAAGATCATCTCAACACTTCACTTTTTTTTTTTTTTCCCAACAAAAACCAGATGTGTTTTTGAATAAATACAGCCTGTACAAACTTTTAACTTTAATTCATTACTTCATATGCAGAAGAAATATCTCTAGGTGTTACAGCAGCAAAAAGAAGCCTGGGATTTTAGGCAAAGCTCTGACAGTAATAACCTCAGTGTTAAAACTTTGGCTGGATACTGACACTATATGAATGTAGCTAATTAATACCTTTAACAATTATGGGCAAGGACAACACAGACCCCTCCCTAAATTTGACGGACCAGACCTGGGCTGAGTTCCTATTGTTTTAAACATTCTCCCTGACTCATATTCACTAGCAGAAAAAGGAAAATAACTGCATTGGCTTCACTAGAAATTTAAGTCTTAATAGTTTTTTTTTTTGATTATAGTATTTTTTTAAAAAAATTCAGATCTGAGATAAGGATGCTATACCGACAGCTTGTTTGTAAAATTCATTAAGGAGTGTCAGTAAAGAGTCTTTAAATCAATACTGTTCATATGTGGCCTGGCTCTGATCATTGTTCATGGTCACTGAAAGTGTTATGTGACACAGTATTCTGTGATACTTATGTAAGTCATATCAGAGACTGGCGTTCAGGATTTTTTTTTTAACATTTGTCATTAATGTCTTTTTTTCAATTTGAAATTCACAGCTGTATGAATATACCTCACTATGTCTTGAAACCATAAAAAATTAATTTCCTCTACAAATTTCAGACATATTTACACTCAATTACGAAAGAATTTATCTAAGCATATGAAGTTTAGGAAACTATTTTTTCTGGGTTTCAGGGTGCTTAGGTAAAACAATTAAGCCTAAGTTACAAGAAGGTTTCCTTAAGCACAGGAAGACAACAAACGTGGCTTTGTCATAGGACCCCTGTTTTTCTGCTATTTATTTCTGAATCCTTACATGGGAGCATGTATATGCACTTAATTTACATCTTCAGTTTATATTATCCCCCCCAAAAAATGTTTTGCTATTTTGTCTTTGCTCTGCATACCATCTCCAGTTGCTGTCTCCTTAAATGCACAGCAACAACTTGGATTAAATAGACACTGCATATAAAATAGGAGCAGTTTTATACTGCAGGGAAAACAAGCCAAACAGAAGCTCGCTTGCACAGCAGTTAATTTTTGCCCTGAGGGAGGGCTTGGGAGTTCAGTGAATCACAGCCCAGGACATCACAGCAGAAGAATTATTGCTTGTGTTGCTGGGCCTGCAAAGGCAGCTCATCACTGCACTCTTGCATGTCTCTGTGGGATCACGCTCTTTCACACCCAGTAGACCGCTACATGCAGGTGGTAGAGCCTTTATTCTCTTAAAACCTACAGCTGCCTTGCAGAAGTTGAGAAGAAAAAACAACTGGTGGCATAGGTCTTGTTGTTTCACTTCTTTCTGTAGAATCAATAACAGCATTAGGTGCAGGTCCCTGAGCTCTTGCTTTACCTGAGAAATGTTCTTTTGTGATCCCTGGAACATATTTGCTTAGTTTTCAGTTTTACTTCATCTGTTTTTTTCTGGAAAAAATTAAAGTGGAAAATGAAATTACACAAAATTTAGGAGCTGAGGTGTTGAAATGTTAAGTTCTTTTGTTTAGATATGCCCTAATTATGTTAATTGCATTTTCAAATATGTGTTCCTCTGGGTATAAATGAATTCACCTGAAATTCGTCTGTGAAAAGAAAATCACTAGCGCAAGTGCTGTTGTTAAGGACCCTTACTCCCCAGTTAGACTGCCCCAGGTGTTATTTCCTCACTCAACCGAGAATTATTTGTCTGGCTTTGTCCAGTACTGGATGCCTTATGGTCTAAACTTGCCCTGTCACTTGGTGTGCACTGAACTGAGCACCTCACTTAGCAAAATGGTTACTTTAGGCTTGATATATGGTCACCATTCAGCAAGGGTGACTTAGGGTACAGGGCATCTCAGGGGTAATTTTATCAAACATTAGCTAAATGAAGAATTACAGGTGCCTGTGCTCCTTAACTAAGCATCCGAATTAGGTGCCCAGGGTGGATAGTGTAAGTAAGGCAACGCTAACTGACGCTCATTTTGATATAGGTTTCACTGCACGTTTATTTTTTGTGCCTACAAATGTCATGAATAAATGTATTAAATCCTACATTACAGACACAAAAATATTAAAATGAGCCTTTTTTATTTACTTCTAGCTACCTCAGAGAAAACTCATGAACACAGTAAGTATCAACTTGATAAAAAATATTTTGGCTTTTAGGAGGAAGTTATTTTTTTCATATGATTAAAGTTTTAGCAGCTTAAGGTGGGATTCATCGACACAAACTCACAGGAAATTTTGTCTTATGAAACTGGTTTTCAGCTACTCTTTCTGTAACACAGGGGCAGGTCTGTCTCACAGGTCTTAGTCTGTGTGGAAGTCTTTTTCCAATTTGGGATGAGATAAGACTGCCTGTTCTCTCTGCTTCTGTGGCAGCTTTCAATGGGAAAAAAATCTTGGGGCACAGATGAGGAAGGGTATGTGCACTTTTCTGGCTAGGGCTCTGGTTCAAGTAATAGATTTCTCTCTTGGTATGCTGCAGCCCTCACCTGCTATACAATTTAGACATAGCTGCTATAAATCAGAATGAAAAGTGCTTTTAACATTCCTCTGAAATGCCATAGCTTTCTTTTCCTGACTGTTGGGTTTTGGATAGCACACTGTTTTAAAATAGTACAAAATTGCATACTGCTTCTCAATATAGCTATGGGATCCAGTCTAAGAGAGAAACAGGGAAAGCTGTTTTTTCTTTATGCAGTATACTGAACTTTTATTTGCCATTCTTTATAAGGCAATCCCACTTTCTGTTATCATTTTATGATTTCTACACTAAACATCAATGAGAAATTTTCTATATTTAGTAGAAATTAGTAGTTAAATTAGTAGCAAAAACACTTCAAAATTTTAGAAACTCTAAGACATTTCTAAAAAGTACAGAATGGAATTTTGTGAATTCTTAAACTATATTAAAAAGTAAAAACTTTTCTTTGGCATTATTTTTAATTTTTAGGGAAAAGGGAATTAAATATCTTTTCTCAAGATATTTACCCTGAAATTCTTCACAAGTCTAATGTCAATATGTAATGCAAAGTCATCTTTTAAAATCATAGCAATAGTTTTTTATTTTTAAAATCTAAAATTTAAAAAGACTTCTAATGTAGGGGTTCTTATTTGCAGAGCATGAACGCACTAAACATGAAAAAGCTCTCTCTCAGACTAAGCCAGGTAAGTTTGATCATTTAATTTCCAGTTACTCCAGGCCCCATTCAATAAGCATACGTGTGGTTTGTAAAACTCAGGGACTTTCTTGAGCTAAGCACTGTTTTTTTGCTTGGTGTCATTGCCTTTTCAAAGTTTGGGAGAGGAACAAAAATGAGGGTGAAATTTAAAAGAATTCAACTTTCACAATTTTTCATAGTTCCAACGATTCTTTCTCTCAAGGGTTCAGTACAGCTTATAAAGCATAGCGAGCCCCACTTTCCAGAGTTGGGAGAAGGAGTTCTCTTTAGTACAGAAAAACAGAGTACTGGGAATTAGTCCATCTCAGAAATTTCAGTAAACCGGCTGTTACGTGGAACGAGCCTGGTCCTCCTCAAATAGGAGGGGCTCCAATCTCACCATGTACATAAGAGCCTGCAGAGAGGCAGTTTCTGTATCTCAGAAGAACAGGAGCTGATTAAAAGCAATTAAAAGAACTAATAATAATAATCCTGGGGCTGACTATGCCCTTGAGTAAGCTGTAAGTAGTAGTGGCTGGCTCCAGTGAGCAGGACAGGAGCCGCCCTTTCAAACCAGGACTTCGTGCCTCATCATGCTCTTTGAGGAGAAAGACAATCCGTGAGCCACTGGAGAGTCTGGTGTGAAGGTACAAGATTAAAAGGATAATCTTGTAGAAAACTCAGCTATTAGTCCTGTGTTTACGTAGCCCCTAAGTGGTCTTACTGGATGCAGTGGGCACTGGAAAACAAGTGTCAGTGTCCCATCAGCTTTTGCTAGCAGTGCTGTTGTTTGAACTTCAAATAAAAATGAAGTGCTCATGCATAAGTGATTAAATAAACCACTTAAAATGTTACATGTTCAATGATAAGAAAGTCGTCGTCTTGTTCTTACACTTTTTTTCCTGACTTTTTTATAGAGAAAATAATTTCTCCTATACATTTACTATCTTTTTCATTTCTTTTTGTCATACAATATTCTACTTGTAAGTTAAATATTTTTCATATGCATTTTGAGGTTTCCTGCAAGCTTTGAATAGTTGAATTACTGTAGTTGTATTGCTGGCTTTGAGTCAACAGATGAAAAAGAGCAAAATTTCTCACTCCAGCCTTCCAAGACACAGAGATCAAGCTTTTCGGTTTGCCTCATTGATCATTTTTTGTGTTAACAGCTAGCAGAGTTCTTCAGCCAACAGATGGGTGCAGGTGGACGCAGCTGAGGCAGGAATGTTCTAGTGAGGAAGCCACTCTATCCAGCTCTGTATCCTAGGAAGAGTCAGTGGTGGCCAAACAGCGGATTGCCCGGGCAAGTGACATGACCACTCACCTGTCCTGCAAAATGAAATCAGTCCTGCTGCACAATCAGCCTGATCTCATCCAGAGAGCAGCATGAAAATAAATCTCCTTGGAGAGGCATTTGCAAACAACAGAGCATGGTGTACACACCAGCATATTGGACTGAGTAGGAACTTACTCTAGTATAGAGCAGTATATTCCAGACTAAAGCCCTTGAAATTTAAATGCTTGAAGAAAAAAAGAAAAGTTATAAAAATATAAACTAAAAAGGCTTACTAAATTCCCTTTAGAATAAAAGATCTATTCTCAGGTGATTAATGATTGCTTTGGAAAACAGTGGCTCTTTTGAGTTTCAGTTGATGACTGGAAGTACTAATCTGCAAGCACTGGTGGTAATAGTTCTGCCTACTGTGTGCCAATGAGTGCTCTTGAGTTAGCAGACTGAATTATAAAGCCTCATCCCGTACAAAGCAGTAGCCTCCTTTTTCACCTTGACTCAGAGCAGCTTCAAATTATTATTCCTGTGCCTCCTGTCATCAGATTTAGAAGTCTCATGACTGCAAAACTAGAAAATTTCAGAAAATATATTGATCCTGTAGGGAAATGTTTAAATTAAAAAGAATTTTCTGTATGTGTTGAAGAGCAAGTAAAGCAAGAGAATACATTCCTGATGTACTTCTGCAACTGCCTGTTATAGACAGAGAAATGTTTATAGCTTTATACTTTTCCATTTAAATTAGATACATTAGGGAAAAAAAAATATTAATGCTAGTAATGTTGCAAAACTAGAGCAAGTAAAGCAAGAGAAAAGACATTCTCTCCAATTAAATATTTCAGAATTTTAAACCTTCAGCTTGTTCAAAATCGGAACAAAACCTGACTTTTTCTGAAATACTCACAAAATATTATTTTTGGTCTATTGTAGCTTTATGGGGTCATCTAATTTTTTTTTTTCCAGACCCCTCATGATATAGTAAACAAATGATACATGAGAAATTGGATATATCAGTTCTGTTCTTACCAAAATACTACGTATTATCCTCAATTTTTTTCACTGCTTTTTTCCATACTGAATCTGCTGAAGAAAAATTAACTTTGTGATGCTTCCTGATGTCTTGAAGTGTGTTTCCTCAGTCAGTGTTCCCCTTACATTTTGATAATGTACTCATTCAGTTTTCCTTCTCTTTACAACCAATTGCTAGAGAAACTCAGAGGAAAAGTCATACAGCCACCTCCTGGAGATCTGCCAGGAAATATGTCGGGGTGTTCTCCAGAGTAATAGGGAGATCAATATTTGTTATGTGGTTAGGCTGCAGAATAGATAGGTGAATGAACACTGAAGAATTACTGTACTTATTCCCAGATGAATGCAAGTTCCCAAGCCTGTCCAAGAAATTCTGTTCTCAAGAATTAATTAATTTTGAAAATAAAACCTTCCCACACTTTTAAATGGCTCATATGTGCCATCCACTCTGAGACTTATCCGACCAGCCCTGAGAGTTTTAGAGCAAACATTGCTGTAAATTCTCAACCGAATCAGAAAAAGAAGAAAAAAAATCCTATTTATATTCAAAAGAGCAGGCGTAATATCCAAAGAGAAAGCTCCAAACCTTTTGAGCTTTATCTGTCATTAATCCAGTGGCTGGTGCAAGACCTGTATTTAAAGTTACCATGCTGGGCTTTTTATTTATTGGTACACAAAAAAACTTAATTCCCCAATCTAAATTAGAGAAATGCACTGTTCTGTGTTAAAGGTCAACTAATAGCAGAAGGAGGATACTTTATCTTAACAAGTTGCATCTTCAAACTTCTGGCTGTTCTATAAAAACTTTTCTAGCTTCATGGACAGCCATGAAATGGAGATGAGATTTGCTATTCACAGTTTTCATAAGAAGCTGACAGTAACAATAGCTGAATAAGGGAAAAAAAATCCTTAAACTTAATACAAGAGAAATTAAATCACCACCTACCATATCACAATGGAAAAGCACAGCAGTGCAGGGCTATATTTTATTTCCAGAGAACAGAAAAGATCAGTAACCATGAAGCTTTTTCCTTCCCTGTATTTCCCCCCATCAGTACTATTTTCTTCCAGAAACAATCCAGTAATAAAAAAAAGACCAAATAAACAAAGCCCAGACCACAGTTGCTGTATGTTTCATGTCCATACTTGCACTGTAGTTTTGTTGAATGATGCTTCTTATGGATGAGAATCATGGACGCTGCCACAATAAGGCTGTTTCTCTATCTATTGACATATGATAAATGTGTTTTTAGGCGTCTTTGGCATGTATACACCTCTGGGAATCAGAAAGTCAAGTTAAAAAAAAATCAGAGAAGACTCTCCTCTCTGCCCTCAGAAAGAAAAAAAAAAAATTTCCTCTGGAATTTGCATTCCCAAAGGAAATGTCACATATGTTGAGACCACTCAAAAGTCTGCTCAATTAAATACTGTGCTTTCTACATATTAAATCAGGGTGCAGATTAAGATTTAGCATCCAAATTTGGACATTCAAGTTCCAGAGAAATAACTGCCACAAAATAGCAGCCATTCTTGAGGCTGGCTGTTTGAGGATACACAGTTACAGTCATGCATAAAGCAGGGATCTGATCATTCAGAGGTGGTTCAGGCCATCCATTGAATTCAGGTATAGGAAAAGAGAGAAAATGGGACTAGAGCTATGAAAGGATCAGGAAGGGTGAAGTTCAAGTCAACCAAACTGGGCAGAGGATAGAACTGAAAACAAACATCCCAGTTCCCACCTGACTGGGCCACTGGGCAGTTAGAGAAATTCTACCTGAAAGTGTGCCTCTGCCTGAGGCTTCATCCACCACCCTATTTGGAGTAGAGTCAGCTCAGCTCTGACGGCTGATGTCAAAATAGATCCATGTCATCTGAGAACTGTGCTGAGCAAAGCCACAGGCAGCTCGAGAGCATGTGAACTTGGGCAGCTTTTCTCCTGAGATTAACAGGAGCTCAGGCCTGCTCCAAGATTTTGTGACAGATATCCAGCTGTGTCTGGGTAAGATTGTCCAATAGCAGGTGGTATTACCTGGCATTCAGACTGGCACTGCACCATGTGAATGTGCCTCTACAATTGAGCATGTTCCTGAGGGTCTCTGTACCTTTCTCATTTTCAGTGTGTAGACACAAACGGATACTTCCATACATATTTATGGTTAGTATCCAAGCAGAAGTTCTCAGCCTTGTATACCAGCTCTAAGTTGTGGAACTTAGACGTTTAGGAAGGTGATGTTCATAAAGTTATAATAGTTGTATTATTAAACCACAGTTTCCACCTGAGTGCCTACGTGAAAAACACTACCACATATGTGGCTTTTTTCTGGTGGCTGAGAGATTAGGCCCAGTAATTTATTTTTTTCCATGGAGTATGATCTCACCATGCAGTCAGCACTCATTATGCAGCTGTGCTGGTTTACAGTGTCACGATGGAATAATGATGCTGAAGACAGGAATTTATTCTGTCATTGTAAACTATGTGTATAACACCACATATAGAAATATTTTACTAGTTGTAAACACCTATGCTAACACAGTGTGAGTTTCTAATTTGGATGCTGCTCTCACAATACAGAGGAGAAAATTAAACAACAAAAGACAACACCTGCTGAGAAGTCAGGTAGGAACGAGTCATTCTCTCCAGATTTATGGAGAAGGGAGGGAGAGGCAGTGTTAAACAATATTAAGTACTCATCTAATGTGGTACGTTTGCATTGCGATCACTTTTTTTACAGTATTTTTAAATATGTGACTGATAACACTTTCTTAGAGCAAATCTATCTGTGTGGTAATGGCAAATATCATACTAAGAACAGCCTTTCCAATGACAAAGCCAGGTCAAGACATTTCAGCTTTTGGGCTGCTTGTTCCGGCCTCCCTGCAACCTAATGAAATGGGTTGAAGCTGTATATCAGATCTGAAATGATCCCAAATATCCTTGTATGGTATTGCTATTTGGTTTCTTCAGCTTCAGATCTTTCAAGCAACTGAATTTATGGCAAAGATATCAGTGCCCAAGAAGGAGCGCTGCAGGAGGATGAATCACCATTTGGATTAGGAGCTTGAATGGCTCTTAAACTGGCTTTCCCATGGGGAAAATGTTTTTGGAAATAATCTCGGAGTCTTTGGGCCTTTTCTATGATTTGGACCTTGTAGGTTTCATAACAATTATTCTGACAGAAAAAAAATTCAAGTAATCTTGACTGCTATAGAAGCCTTGAAGGGTCACCCAAAGAATTAGAACATTTTTATCATCATTGGCAGTCAACACAAATCTTTTTTGAAGGAGTTTTCTAGATATCAACCTCTTGATTTCTACCAGGGATAGCCTTGATCCAAACACAAAATGAAAGATTCCCCTATCTTGGACAATGATGCCAGCCAAAAGATTTTGGTCTGATGTGGTGATGATGGTGATGATGATTAATATTTTCAACAAAATTAAATGCTGTATTGTTTTAAGCTGGATAATTTCTTAGTTCATCTATAACTTTTCTTCACTGCAGTAGAAGAATAGATGTTCCACAGAACAGTATGATTCTGTCTCTAATTGTGACCTTTCATATAATTGGCAGGTTGATGTCATTTTCTATAAGAACTATCATGATACGTTACCATTTTACCATGATGTGATGTCTTACAGCACTCTGTTTATCCAATAAATACTGGCTTGATAGTTTTCATCTGATCATAAACTGCTGTATCTTGTGCAAAACTATATAAATTATCTTTTGTTAGTAGCATTGGAGAAATTTCTGCAAAAGACTTCAACGTATTTCTAACCTGAATGTTTAATAAGCTATCGAGTACTGATAAGCAAACAATTCTGGAGAAGAAAGAAATTACATATTTGAATTTACAAGACCACCACACTTAAATTCACAATTTTGGCTTTAGGGTCATCTAAATTTCAATCTTAGTTTGTGAGCAAAAGCAGAAGTCTCCAACTGCATTTAGCAGTGCTTGGAAACAAAACTGCCAGAAATATCATGACCTAACTACTTTTTGTAAGATTTGTTAAAATCGTATGCTTGCCAAGTCTTTTTCCTGTTTGTTGGAATCAAACTGAAAATGCAGTATTTCAGATTGGCCAACTTAACATAAGTCACTACAGAAATAACTTGTAAGTTTTCAGATCAATACCTGTTGAGCTCGAAACAGGCAACTTCAAACAGTGGGTAAGTCACCCCATATTTCTTCAGCAAACATTTTATAGTGGTATGAATTTGCCTCTGGAGAAGACTAGTGCTCTCAATACTGCAAATCAGTTCAATCCAACCCAATATTTGCAATCAACTGTTAACCGGTTTGGAGCTACTTCTGATTTACACTGCTATACAGGGAGTCATAGGCCTGAAATACATAAATGCGTTACTGTGCTAAATGACAGGATACTGCACCATTCCAGGAGGAGCTGAGAGCTATTGAGAGTTGCAAAAGCCTAAAGACTCTACCTGCATTTTAGGGGCCTGAATAGACTGCATCTGTTTATGAGTGTGGGAAGCTGAGAACAACTGAGAACTGACTGCCATAGAAGTACTTGAACATTGAAAAGTAGAATCTAATTTCTCTTTTTATTTAAATAACACAATTAACTTTCTTTTGTCTTCTGTAGGCCACGCAAAGCCAGAAAGTATGTGGTACCTACCTTAATCATAAAAATTCCTGTAAAATAGCTTTTTTGACTTTAACATATGGAAACTCTCCCTTAGCAATTTCTAGTTCTGCTTAAAATTATAGTGTCTTTATCACCATGCCTTCCATTACTTCATTTAACATACTGTCTTGTCATTATTATTTAAATGTCCATTTGACATAACCAATTGCTTCAGTGCAGGAGTAAACTCATTCTATGCTTCCCATATCACAAGTCTCAAAAAAAAAAAATAAAGGAGCAACAAGCTTTTCATAAATCACTGTTAACAATTAGTTGGGTTGAATAAATACTCCTGCTGAGTATAAAAAATTTAAAAAAAGATAAAAACTGTATGATATTATATTTCTAACCATATATTATTTTTGTATAACTGTGTCTAGAATTTTTCTCAGTCAAAAACTTTCTATATCTTTCGTATCTTCAGCATGCAAGATGAACTGCAAAAATAATTTAAAAAAAAAATTAAAATAGTTGTCTTCAAATACAGCCAAACTCAAACAAAAAAAGCTCAGATATTGGAAAAATATCACTCTTCACTGACATAAGTTTTGATTCACACCTCATAAAACTTTTTCCCATTTGAAATTCCTTATCATGTCTTCATCTCAGCGTTTCCCAGCATACACCCTCTCCTGAGATGACACTTGCTAGGAGTTTAATTATTCATCTAACTAGCAGAAGGGCTGAGGCATATTGCCCTTTTTTCAGGGGCTGCTCACATTTTCAACATTATCCACTTTACAGTCCACTTTTGTGTCCTTGTTGCTCAAAAAGAAACTGATGCACGGTTTTTCAGCTGTGGGAAAAATCACCTGGCAACAAGACCAGCATAGCAAGCATAGCCAGCATAGCTGAGGAACCATTTGTTCCTCAGCACTAAAATGTATTGTGGCCCCTATTTGCATGCATTTGGCATAGCTGCTACTATGCTATGAGATCTATGCTCTGCTGTGTAGGGTTTTTTCAACTCCTTTATAGCAGGTGTGACTTTTGTGTAAATTATGTAGTACTAGACCTTGTTTTTAAAACACAGCCTCTTACACTTCTCCATTCCAGCAACCTAACATAAATTCTCATTTTTTTTCCAGTAATAGTTATGAAATAGAAAGGAGAACAGGGGGAAAAAAATGCATTGCCTACCAAGCAGTGCTAGTTCTCTAATTTTCCACAGGTAGATATAATTTATTTATATGGAATAGTTTGTGTTCAAGACTTTGGGAATTCAGCTCGTGTCTGAATCTACAACAGAAAGGTCGAGTGAATGGTTGCTGAGTTGGCTCTGTACTCTTCTTTCAAATAACAAGAATAGAGAGTGTATACAAATTACATTTCAGAAACTGAGAGGAGCTCCTATTAACTGCCTTCTTCCTTAAGATGCTTGTATAACTTTGTACATTAATAGTAGCTGTATGTGTGGAGCTATATGCAGTACTACTGAACTTTGCTATTTTATGGCAGATCCCTCACTGGATAATCTGTTAGTAACTACTCATGTGTCTTTTTTCCAAAATAACAGCATGAAGCAAGAGAAAATGAATGTTTATTCCTAAAAAACACACAATCCCTCTTAGTTAAAAACAAAACAAACAAACCAACTAAAAACCACATAGAAAGTACTTAGAAACATTATGGCAATTTTGTTATGCTAATTCTTTTATCTAGCGCATGAAACAATCAGACATGAAAAAGATGTTCCACCTACAAAACCAGGTAAGTACTCCTACATTTTATCCATTCATTACTTTTGATACTGTTATTTAAGGAAATTGCAAAATACAGTTTTATATGGCAAATGTCAAAATCATGGCCCTGTGATCTATACAGAATGACCCTGATGCGTCATACCATAGAGAGGGTAGCACAGTACTTGTTTGCAATGCTGGTTCCCATTTTCAGAAGATATATATCAAAGGTCAAACTTATGCTTCTCCAATTCAACTGATGTTAAAGAATTTATATGAGCAAAAAGCTGGAACAATGTTCTGAAAGTGCTTGCTTAAAATGGCTTTATTTTGCTATTTGTGGATATCTGCCATTTATTTGGACTTCACAGTCTTCCTGTATGACACAACTTCTCAGGACCAGCAGTAGTTTAACTGTCATCCATAGAAGGTATTATATGATATACTATTGAGATAATGAGCTGACACTATCCATCATCTATGATAAAATGTATCTGTGTATCATATAGCCTATGCAGCTTCGCTTGTACAAGACAGAGCAAAACTACAAGTATAGGAAGCAGCACTGTTCAGTTTCACTGTGAAACAATCACGATGGTTTTAAAAAACATCTTCATACTTCTTCATGAAAAGAATTAAGTGGAGAAGTAAAATTCTTATTGTCAGTATTAGTCATCCTTAACTCTAGCACAGCAATTATCTTCTGTAGATGAGAACATCCCCACTATTATTATGCATCATTAAATTGTTATTAATTACTGTAAAATTACTAAAAATTATGTTTTGATATGCAGTAAATACATAGAATAAATAAAGCCATTCTGCAGTATCATAAGAGTATTATGATGCACCTGACTGTTCTGACTATTTTTCTTTCCTCTTTTTACTGCCCAGTCAAACTCAGAAGCACTGCAAGTATGTGTAATATCTTGTTTCCTATGGAATACAAACCTTCTTTTCAGATGCATGTTCTCTCAATTTGCATTTTTGCAATTCTGTCATGTTAGATAATGCTATTTTCTTGCTTATACTACAAATGCTTTTGTACTCCATTTGCTTAGTAACGGCTGTGCACAGCAAAACTAAGTACATTTATAATTTAATATTGTGAAGCTGAAACATTCAAAATCTATTTGCAATTTTTACTTTTTATAAAAATAAAGTCATTTATACTGGTAGCACAATTGATGCTCTGGTGATTTTAGATGAGTGTAGACAATTTATCTTTATGCAAATATATTCTTTATTGAAAATAACAAAATGGCATGTAGCATAACTGAATTGGACAACCTTTTCATGACTTCTTTTACCGTTTGGAAACTATTTCACTAGTTCACTAAACGTTCTTGGCTTTGTTTCAATATGAGTTGGCTTTTTTTTTCCCTCTACTTTAATAAAAAACTACAGTAAATTAAAATAGAGAAAGGAATATTTCTGTTTTAAATGAGTTTTGAGGATTCAAGGGGAATTTCTTGCATAACAAAGACTTCCATCCTTGTTAAGGTCAGTAAGACTTCTGAATAGATCAACACTGGGAACTATGCTTATTGTAGCAGATCATTACACATTAGGTATTGCAAATCATGATCAGACAATGATCAGGATAGTGTTTACTTTGAATGCTTTGAATTGTGAAAATCTTGAAGTAGGGACCTTCATAGACGAATTTGTTGAATGCCCATTAGCACAGGATCTCTGCTTTGTTTTCTTTTTTGTACCATGCCTGGCACATCAAGACCAAACCATGTGTTATTGTGATGCAAAGTAATCCATGAAAAGTATCCAAAAGCAAGGTCAAGCTCTATGGAACACACACCTATTCCTGCTCCAGGCCAGAAGCTGACAACAAGGCAAGGCACACTGATTCCATTAAGCTTCTTAAGTTAGTCTCCTATGTTAGGTGCTTGAAGTTAGACAAGATGAGTAACTGCTCGTGGTCAGAAGATACAGTGCTATTCTGAAACCCAGCTCCAAAGGGAAAGGGGGAATGTGAAACAAATGAAATGTGCCAACACTGAAAGATCTCCTGCAATCCTGAATAGACATGTTCAAGTTATCGTTGCAAAGCTATTACTTCCTACGAAGCTATTGGTGTGTTTATTTCAATTATTGGCTGTATTTTAAGTAATTTCTTCTCTATTTGATTCCATCAATCAGATGTGTGCAAACCTGCATTCACTGGATCCGTTTTCTGACATTTCATGTGTTTTGCACTGATTTATCTGAGATACCCATTGATCTCATTACACTATTAACCATCATATTTAAGTGATTGATTCCTCATGCTTTCTACAATAAGGATGATTTTACCCAATAACACTCTCTATAACTTTTTTTTTTTTTTTTTATCAAGAGCTGTATTATCGTGGCATACTGTGAGTATAAGGAACAGCCAAGATCTTTTTTCTTGACCTTTGCAGAGAGACGTTTGTACCATATGCTTGAACTTATATCCTGCTGCTTGAAATGATTATAAAGGTGAACAGTGCCTTTTGGGGAAACAAAACAAAACAAACAAAAAAGACCCACACAGTAATAAGCACACCTATGATCATATACAAAAATAATTCTACTTACATTGCCTGTTATGAACTAACTATCCGTTAATAGATACAGTTCAAGATTTTAAACACCAGAGCTTTTTAAAATTACTTTTTCCACTCAAAGAACACTTAGTTGGATCAATGCCTTTATTTCTGGAGCTCTATATATCTTTGCTTCATATATTTCTCAACCAGGTGTACAGTATACGTGCCATAACATGAACATAACTATCACGTAATTCAGTATGAGATGTAGACACAGACACAAAATACTCACTAATTTTGGCATTCAAGTCTAGTAGGAATGTAAAATAAATCTATACACTTTTCCTGGGCTGGATTTATTCACAGATTGTACCCTGTGCAATCTTACTGTAAAAATAAATGGGGTTTAAGTCAGTAGACAGGTTGTATTATAAACTGAATGACAGGTTGTAAACAGAAATACAAGGCTGAGTTTTAAAGGTCCCCAAATTACCTGCCAAGTAAATTAGCACAAAATTATAAAAGCATTTAGTAAACTAAATTATTTTTCATTATTTCTGCTGTAATATGCAGAATGGCCTCTTACAGCACTTGATCTGATATCAGATTTAAACGTGTAATGAAACTCACAGTTTACTTCCTGCATACTGACTAAAGACTCTCAAATTGTGATAAGTTACCTTGAACATAGGACAAAACCGGTGGTACAACTTACTCATGCAAGAAATAATGCCAGACTGCATTTTGCAATCAAGAGGAAGAACATGTAGGATGATATTTTAAGAAAAAACTACTTACTGGGCCAAACTCTATTCTCATTTAGTCCTATAACAAAAATCCCATGATAGGGGTAAAGCATTTCCCAAAGCCCTCCAACTAAGTGGAAGTTTGTTGATGCACTGAGAGGAGAAAATGGCCCTTGTGTTGGGGTCAAACTCACTACCATTCTGGTCAACAGTTTTTCAACACCTCTCTGTCTAAGGGAATCAATTATTAATCCTAAACTAGGATATCTGCATATATATTGGGTCAGTTTGTATCATTAGTCAGACAACCCCCCATTTATGGAGTGAGAGCATGAACCCCTTTTCTAGATTTTCTGTCTCAGACAAGTCTGTCTTTTTTTTTCCTCTGAATATTAGAAGAGGTATTTATCCATGGGTCACAATGCAGTAATGCCTCAACTTCCAGCAGCTATGAGCATATCCATAATAGAAATGCAAGTACTAAAGAACTTAAAGGTAGCATTTAATAGCATCAAAACTGGCCTTTGCTAAATGCCTGTGATGCCTAAGTATTGAGCACTGACATTCATGAGTCTCCTTAAGAATGAAGACTTGAATGAAAGTATTCTGGGATGTGTTAGTGAAAAATATGCTTAATTGTTCAGTCTTAGTGTTGAAAAAGCACTGACTGAAACACTTTCACTTTGGCGTGAACTGTAGAACCTCATGTTCATCTAAAGCAAAAACTCAGCATGACGGAAATACAAAGGTAACTCAAAGGAGATCCAAAAATGTGTTGTGAGCATATTCTTGGTTTATCCAGCTCTAGGTTCAAGGAACAAAAGCTCTGCTTGGCTAGTGAGGTTATTTGCTTTCCTTAAAATTACATTCTAAAAGTAATGATGGGTAAAAAAATCTTGGATTCCAAGTCACATTTTAATTCGTTCCTTTGATTTAAAAGGAGTAATGATTAGTAACACTAGGGAATTTCTATCCTATTGAACTGATCAATTTTCATTAATTATTATGTGTACTATAATGCCACATAAACTTATGCTTCTATTGTGCTAGGTGCTGTGCAAAGATGTCAAAATTTTTCCAGCTCTCAAGAGCTTTTACTCTTAAAAGGCAAAGCAAACTGATAATGCACGAGAAACAGCTATGCAGGGGTGAATGCCAGCTATTGCAAGTCAATGGCAGTCTTTGGTTGGGATGTGTGGATGATAAGAGAGGTAGTAATTAAACGGAATATTCTTTTTGGAAAATAGCATAGTCAGCTATAACCTTGAAGGCACATTTAAAAATAACTCTATTTAAATATTTGCTTGCTGTAAAGCTTTGATTGGCACAGTGTTTGCATTTGCAGGAACCATTGCATGCTGAATTATAGCACTTCAAAGAGTGAGACTTAACTTTCAGTGTGAAATTCTGTGTACACGCTCATTGTTAAGGCACATTTCTTTGCAAATTAATATTCCTCAGAAAAGTTGCAGATGAAAGAGAATATCTATTTAAATGGTTGCTTGCCTTGGAAAAAAAAAGTGATACTGAACCTCATAACCTTTTCATTCCCCTCTTCCTCTTCATTTCTGATTATTTTCCTGGAGAGCCAACACGTGAAATCCGAACAGCAGGCAACTATTAGATTTCACTGATATGTCTTATGAAAATAATTAACGTATCAGTGTTGATAAATACGTATTGTTCATGAGCAATGAACAATGCTAACATCAGCCTTCAGCAATAAACTGACAGCATTGCAGCTACACAGTTCTATATCCAAGACTGTTCTAGTCAGGTGATTATGTTATTTTCACTGTTCATCTCCTGCAGCATATTTTGGTGAGCTAGACACAGGTGATCAGCACTGAGCAAGCTAGTGTTAATCAGATGATAACACACACCAGAAAACATTGAACAAAACATTATTACCACTGGTTGGATAGTATGAAGTGAAAATGAACAATTCAAAGGCAGACAGCCAGTTTTGTGCTGTAGTCAATAGGAAATACTGAAATAGGCTCAAACGCCTGAAGCAATACAATTTACTTAATTTCAGTTTGGCTTGTTCCATGGAGTCACAGACCAAATGTCTGTTTGCCGGCTGGGGAAAAGGATGCCAAAAAGAAAAAAAGCACATATTCTAAGTAAAAGTACAATTGGAGAAAAATAAATCAGAATCTGCTGCTTCAGGGCTTCAGAGTGGTCACATTTGGTGGTTCTAAAGGTCCATGTAGCCCCATATCCTGGGGCTTTTTTGTTGTTGTTTTGTTTCAGAGTATTGAGATTGCTCCAGGAAAGAGGGTAAGAGGCCATCAATGGCCAGAGGGATTTTTCCGTTTCATTTTTGACACCAATAATTAGGGAATTCTAGAAGCAGTTAGCAAATTACAGAATTCTGGTGCCTAAAGCTTTTATCAAGAGCTTTCAAACTATTCTGCAGCCAGCAATATTCAAACAATGACCAAAGATTGTTCAGAAAGCCCAGAAATGCTACTGACACTAAGGGTAGCAGCCGTTGTTGTAATATTGAATACATTATATACATGCCATGAGACCCATTTACCACAGTTATTATTCCAGGGAAATTACTAGGGAGATCAGCTTTGTGCAGTGTACCTATTGCAGAAGCGCTGGATTTCTGATGCCTGTCATTTAACGTTGTTTCCTTGAAAATCTTTCTAGCCATGAAAAAAACAAAGACAACTAAGGAGAAAGAAGGTAGGAATTTACTCTCTGTGTGCATGAATATGTAGAACACAATAAAAATAATATGAGTTTACAGTTTTGCGTGTTGCTATTTGAAACAACTCCTAAAAGTTCTGCGTTAATTTACAAAGAATTTTAATTGAAAACTATATGTAATAATCTATACAAATTGTCAGTTCACCAACCTTGAACTATGTTACTTTTTCCTTGCTAGAAAAAATAGATGAGAAGAAACATCTGAAAGACAAAAAACCCAAAGGTAATAAAAGAATGAAAATCTCTGCAAAGAATGGAATTTAGATGAAAATTAGAACATTTTTTTCCATGGGATTGAAAAAATGAGCTTTGTTATTCTTTCTAAATATATGCAAGTAAGCCAAGATGATGAAATTAAGCATAAATCCCCAGTAACTGAACGTCTGATGGCTCCACTGCATACGAGTATCAAGGCTTACATGAGCACATCCAATCTGGCTGCAGTGGTGCCTTGCCTGTGACCCTCCCTGGCCAGTAAAGCATTAGCCTGTCTGCAGAGTCCTTGTAGATACAGTCCTACTAACACTGTATCCATGAAATAGTAGGATTAATAGTGTCCACTTATTCTGTTATGGTCTCTGGTGAGGCAGTGCTAGTTCATGTCCATAGTTTGTGGGATCACCAGCTTCATGCTGTAGAATAGCGACATTGCTAAGAAGAACCGCTTTTTACACGGAAGAGAGACTTCACCATCTCCTATATTCTGACAAACCTCTGGGACACAGCACTGCATTGATCGTTTTCCTACAGTGATATGCAAAGAAATGGTTTCTGACCTACCTCTGGAGACAATTAACATTGATAAGTCACACTAATTTATTAAATTAGTGGTGTAAGACAAATGTACTATCTACATGTTTAAAGTCAGTTACTTGCATGTAAACTTTGTATATTGAAGTCCTGGAACCTCATAGGAGAACAGTTAGTTGTACTGATGTAAATTTGCTAAAATAATATCTCAAAGCTGTTTACTTTTATGGTTTTACTAGACATTTCTATGTTCAAGTAGTTTATTAGGAAAGTCACACCTAAAAAAAAAAAAGTCAGCTTTAGAGAGATTCCATCTGTGAGTTGATTCCAAGGAACTAGGTGTGTTTCTTACTGAAATTTATTTAAATATTTTGACCTGAAACTGAAGATAAATTTGTCTTCTATGTTTTGTTCTTTAGGAGTCCCCCCAGTAAAAGAAGCTCCACGACATCACAACCTGACATCAGGTATACGATTTTCCCTTATTGTAAAGGAACTTCCTTTTCCTTTCCAAAATTACCCTTTTTGGCTTTCGGTTAGTTTTTTTTATTATTATTTATTTGTTTGGGTTTGTTTGTTGGGGTGTTTTTTTGTAAATTAGATAACTTGCAATCTTTTCACATCTCTCATTCAAGTCTAGGGGACAAGATGTGAGGCAAGCCAGGAAAATCAAATCCATAGATATTGTTCCTACAGAGAGAGATTTGCTTTAATGACACTGTTTTACCTCCTTCCTAAACTTTTAAACATATATTCAGCTAATTACCTTATAAAACAAGTAGCCTGAAATTAATTTAACAATGCATTATTTAAAACAAAGATATACTCCTCATAGAAAATCTGTTCCATAACAAAAACTCTTAAGGAGAAGTATAACTTTGCAAAAATATATTTCGCCGGGGGTTTTAAACCCGCTGGTTTTGCCCGGGAAGAAAACACCCCCAGCGGGACCCCCGTATTACCTCCAGGGTGGTCATCAGCGAAGAGGAGGGCAGTGGCGAGTAAAGGAGGGATGGGCAACGATCGCTTTCTTCCAAAATAAAAGGTTTTAATAACATGAAAATAACAAACAAAAACACCTGAGGCAGGCACTGAAACAGCACCCACCCCAGGGGAGAAGCGAAAGAGCATGTGGCCTTGGGGCCAGGGGTTTTTAACAGGTTGGTAGGTGGGTTTACAAAGGCATTGTCCTGTAAGGATACCTGGATGGGTTACCGACAGGTCAGGGGTCCAATGGGTGTTAGGGGATTGGTCTTGTGGTGGCTAAGCCAACCACAACCTGGGAAAGGTGGAAAATTCTGGACGTGTGCCCACGCCTGGGGACAAAGAGGCACCTCCGTCTCCAGGAGGCGCACTGCAACAGAGAAGTATGTTCAATTTTTTTTTCTCTTACGTTATTAAATATTGTCTTTCATCACAGTTTGCCCCCTCACCATCCTCACACACTCCTCGTCCCCCTTCAATCTCTTCCACACAACTCCCCCGCTCCCCCCCCCCAAAATGAAAAAAAAAAGGAAGGGCATCTTAAGAGGAAATCTCCCTACACTGTGTTATCAGTTAGCTCTATGTTTTTCCAAGTAGTGCCAACCATAATAAATAGCCAGTCAGTTAAACCAAAGATTTTGCCAGAAGAGAAAAGAATTATCCTATGGAGCAAAATCGCAACTTCACTGTAAACCAGGAATGTACTACGCATCACACTCCTGCAAAGTTTACATAATATAAAAACTGTGTTACTGTGTGTTTCATTTACAGTAATTGTTACAACCGATTAATTTAATTGTACATTATCATTCTGCAATTATTCTTGACTGGATGTTTCCCAAACCATAAGCAGCTCTGTGAAAACAGTTCTTCATGACTGGCTTTGCAAACAGAACTTCCAATGTAGGTATTTTCCAACTGTTTTGTATCTATTAAAAAGAAGTTGGTTCTCACATAATGGATGAAAGGTTTCCAGAGGAACATCAAAGTGATTCCTCTTTATTAATGTTGTTCTTTGGTATTTGCCCAAATTGAGAATTTGAAAGTTGAGATGAAATACTAGTTCATGTACACTTGAATTGGAACTTGATAGCTTTTCCTTATTCTGTTTGTGGATTAAGCCAGTGCGTTTTTGTCAGTGCACTGAATACTAATAGTTTTTGCTGATAAATGGAAATAGAAAAAGATTTACACATTCTGAGCTAATCTAAAAATTTAAATAGTAAATCTTTTTTCAGTTTTCAAAAGCTGAATAGATTCATGTGTTCTTAGATTTGATCAGAATCCTTCAACTTTTCCCTGATATTAAAAAGCAATCAGATAAAGAAAAATAAGTCATTTTAAAAGCTGTATGTATCTTCAATTTTAGAATGCTTCACATATAAACAGAATTTTAGAGCAGTACTGTGCCTTTCATTAACAATGGTTATATGTGCAGTAGACACTAAATGTCACTCCCCTGTAGAGCTGCAAGCATTTACTTGGAATTCCTTCTTCTTTCTGTCCTAAATGTCAGAATTGACACTTGTATCCAGGCAGAAACTTATGCGCACACACACACAAAAAAAATGGGAATTCTTTGAAGTCCTTTTTTTTTCCCTTCTGTCTTACAACAAACGTATTTGCAAGTAGACAGAAACAGGTTTTTGGACTCTTAAAGTAACATTTGAGGAGTGTACAAATGCAGCTCTGTGGAAAAGACTGTATACTTACATAATAAGTCCCAGTTATGTTTCAAGGCTTATACCAGAGTATGAAAATCTAAATTGATCAAAAGTTGATTATGTTTATTCAGTTACGTTGTAACTGTCCTCATGGACGAAAATTCAGGAAACTACGTGTGTTGCATTTGTCATACTGTTAGTTAGAGAGGTTGATGTTTTTACTGTGCTGTTATCTCAGCCCAAAGATGTGCAAATGTGGTAGAAATAAAGAGAATCTATGATGGAAAAGTATGAAAAAGAGGCTGAGATTCATGCTAATCCTGTATAAATTTCTTTGTTAAGTTAGAGAAATGTATAGATTGTTCTCAAGGTCAAGAGAAATCAAACTAGTCATGCTAATTTCTGTGTAAATAGACATGTCGTAAATGGACTTTTATAATCATACATTATTAGAAGTTTAAAACTTTCTTCTTCTTCTATACTTACTGTCTTGTCAAAGAAGTTGTACCTCTGGGAAAGCTAAAATTATCATTAATCAGAGTTGGAACACTATATGAACATATTGTGCTAGCCCTCTTTTTAAAAAAAAAAAAAATCTTCTCAGCTAGATTTTTCCTCCACTTCTGCAGTGATAGAGTAATGCAGTTTCTCAGATCTTTTTGAGCATAAAGAGGAATCATTTCATCATATTATCAGCAAAAGATTTGCAATGGCACGTAGTGGTCACCACATAAACACCTCAACCACTCTAGTGGATGAAATTCATTACGTCCTTGTATTAGCACATGCTGATTGGTTTATTACTGTAAGGTTGTTCTGTTGCTTTGTATTTTCCTATGCAAGGATGATTTCCAAATCTGAAAAATCAGCAAATTCTTTTTAATGTGAGATTTGATATAAGAGCCATTTGAAAGACCATCAAGAATTTTTCATCACTGCTAAGAGAATATAAACTTGTGAGCAGTGCAACATGTAAGATTTTTTCCATGGATCATTATTTAGAAATATAATAAGACTGCTTTCCTGTATTTTTTCCTTGGTTCTGAAGCTTTTGAAGACTTTGGAGGAAAAGATGATCTTTTTCATTTATTCTAAAGTTGCAGATTTTATCAATTTCATTAAGCACAAGTATATTTGTACTTTTTTATAAGTAAAATCATACTTTTAAAATTATGCACAATATTCAAAAGTGAAGGCAAGAACTTCACCACTTGAGGACAAGTAGCTCTTATCTACATATAGGCAACGAACTGCAGATACTATATTTTCTGCTCTCCTTGCCACTCAGAGAGTACCTGTATCTCAGATGTCTAATGCTTCTTGTATTCTGTCAGCAGTTTCTTCCAGAACTTCAGCTGCATAGACTCATACTCCTGAAGCTGACCATTTGAATGTAACTAGATCAAAGAAGCTAAACAAAAATGTTAAGGGGAAAAGATGTGATATCCTTTCTTAAAATATAAATATATATCAAGGAAGTGACCATTAAATGCATTAACTGTAACAGATATGCCTCTGAAAGTAATAATGAAAATTGTAACAGCATCCTTGCAATAATTTATATTAGAGATTCATCTTTTTTCTTGTCACCAGAATTCAGCAATAAATCACTAATATTAATGTTGTGCTATTCGACGGAAAATAATAGAAGGAACGGACACAGAATTTTCAGAAGTTTTTGTGTAAGTTCTGTGTTCATTCATTTACAAGACCTGTAGTCTATGCAGGATTTTCTCATTCAGTAAGTTTTTCCAGGGTGCTCACCATTGCAGTACAAGACCTCAGCCTGAGTGCAGGATGAGCTGTGCACTAAGGCTGCTTGCAAGAGAATCCTTGTAGAACAGCCTCATGTGGTCTCTATTCTGTGGATACACATGAACATCTCAACATTTCACATTGTTGGGACTGTACAGACCAAGGCTGCATATGGAGGCCTTCCGACAACTTGGTGCTAGTCATTCCCTTATTCTGAAGTTGACTTTTAAAGTAATACTTGGAGACTAAATCTTGGCACATTTGTCTAAGCAGGCACATAGAGGAATACTATGCATTAACAAGAGATATATGTTTAAAGAGATCAGTTAAATAGTGCTAAATGCTTGAGTGGTCATTTATTAAGAACTAAGGTGAGCTTGATTTAATTTAGTTTAACCTATTTTGAAATTGGATTGATGAAAATTTTGCTGAGGCTGCTTTAATTCTAAGTCCCAGACAACACTTTTATATGTCCTAATTAAATAATTTTTAAAGTTAACTTGAATGAATGTTCTTGATTGTTTCTACATTAAAAAAAAAAAAAAAAAAGAGCACCATACAAGGGGGAAATATCTGCCATATTGTGGTAGCCAGGTAAAATGAAAGTTTCATGGTCTGATCTGAAGCTGATTAAATGTCACTGGAAAACTTATAGATTGCAGTAAATTTTGAAACTCAAAATCTGTAAATACATACCACAAATGAGGACAATGCATCAGGTTTTATGTTAATTATAAGCTTACAGATAGCATTTTAGCACAGTGACATTGTAATATAAATTATTAATTATGGACAATGTATTTAAATGTCCAAAGAGTAAGTTTTATCTTTTAAAGCAAAAAACTTCATAGAAAGTATCTAGAAGCACTTTGTGTTCCTCCTGTGTCTTCTACAGGAGGATATCTATCCCTAGCTCTAAATTAATGTTCTTCTTTACCTTTGGCTATATTCAATAATTACATTACACTACCTTGAGTTTGTGTCCAAATTTGTTTACATTTAAAAATTACTCTGCTTCTCAATCAGCTTTGCAATGTGATGAGAGTTACTTGGACTTAGTTTAAAGTCCACCTCCCCAGTAAAGAGTCCTAGTTTTTCACAGTTACTAACAAAGGGAGAACAGAAGAGTTAATTCAGTTCAATTTCTATGTCACATCTAAATATTAGCAATGTGTTAATAGCACTTGAACTTTACTAGCTCAGTCTTCAAATTAAGAATACTTTCCTATTATTATGCAAATCTGAGCTATGCCATAACCATGGAAATGCTTTACAGACCCTATTGATAGACTCATTTAAAATCCATGAGAAATAAATCCTGAAGATTAACGAGCAGTGAGAGTCCTTGTCAAGCAACAGTGAGACCCATGTAAAATTATAAAATTCATTATTTTAGAAAATCTTTATGACCCAAGCAGTCTGTCAATGAGGTTCCACAAGCCTTATGGTTTCTACATCCATAAGGAACCTTATCATGAAAGCACCAAATTTTTTGGCCTCCTACATCCCTGTTTTTGAAACAGGGGAAACTGCTGGACTCCTACTCACTTTCTTCAAAAGATTCATTATGATCCAGGAACTTGATTAAGAATTCCTGTCTGCCAGACATGCTTTGAGCACATCTAACCTATCAGCAACATCAGGTCCTTGACAAAATGCAGATATAATTACTTTGCTTTTGGAATGGTGGTGACAGTGTTATTTTCTCTATATCTGTGTAGTCTTTGTGTACACTCCAAGGGATTTAGCTGACAGTCCTTCAGAGCCCTATTCGCCTGACTCAACTTCCTACCTTCCACTTCCCAGGAGGGCACTAGGGCTTCTGAGTTACAAAATAATGGATGGAACACCAGCTGCCTGTTCCTCTCAGTTCCTGATTAATTAATGCAAGAGTCATTGGTATTGGAGGTTAATAGACAACATTATTCTGTTTGACATAAAGGGCTGTTTCTGCTTCAGAAACCTCTTTATGTAAAATACTTCAAAATGGTTACTGGGTAAATTCTAGAAATAATTGTTCACTAATTTTTATACTATCAGGCACATCTAGTAATGTATGTAGCTACCCCTTGTGGCTCATGCACAGGTATAGCACTGCTTATTATTTGGAAAGTTTGGAAGCCCATAATGGAGGGATATTTCATGCTGTGCTTAGAGAGCTTCAAATATAAGTGCTGTCACTCAACCTAAATTCTGTTAAAGGTCTCCGAAGTCCAGTCTAAATCTTGGTCCACAAGACCTCTCCCATTACAACAGATATTGTGCCTTATGAGCTTGGAATGGTTGTTTACATCAAAAGAGAACAAACAAGATTCTACCAGGGAATGCAATAAAGGAAAGCTCAGAGTCCAGAAAGTGATCCCAGAAATAACAAAGGATCTTTGACCAAAAAAAAAACCAGTTAGTTGGAGGATGAGGAAAAGTTGACAAAGGACAAAGAAATCAAAAGTTGGAACTGATTCATGAATTGATTTCTTCGCATGTTAAGTCTAAAATTATTTGCCTAGTAAATTATTAGAGAAATACCTATATTTTCTATAACTGTAGGGATAAATAGATCTAATGAAACATATAACCGTTGTAGCCTATGGGGGGAAAAAAAAAAAGAGTATAAAAAAAAATGTTTAACATTCTGGTTTAGATCCTGTAGTGAGAATCTGATTTGCCTAACTTTGCAAGATTAATCCAATTAGTAATGTTATTTATGCCTGCCAAACAATTTCGTTCCTTTCCTCTTAACTAGGTCAAAACATTTTGTTAAACTAAGTGGCTCTGAACATTTTTATATATAAGTTTGTGCCCAATCAAATTTAAAAAAAAAAATCAAAATCTATGTCTTGGTATAAGCCTCTGAATTATTTTGCCACAAATGAAGTGTCAACATCTAGTATCTCAGTGCTTCTCATTGTTAAGTTGGTTTTGCCCTTTATTTTGACTGGTATATCTTCTTAAATCACCAGGCAAGAAAAGAGGAGAAAAATCCCTGATCTTTTTTTTTTTACCTTCTTCTTTGTTTTTTTTTGGTATGTTTTATTGTGTGCATAAATTTGTTTGTATGTAACTTTAAACCACTATTTTATTGGCTGGCAGTTCATTAGAAACAATTACTTTAATGCGACATGTAATTACATCAGTTGAACATGCCAGCCATGGGAATGACCATGTCAGGTCAACATGCCTAAGGCAAACAATCAGCACAGTGTTGTGCTGTCCTGCCAAGACATTGTCATTGCTTATGGAGTGACCACAATAAAATAAAATTCAATATTGCTGCCCACCAAGTACCACTGTAGTTTCATGTAATATCTACTGCAGACTGAAAAAATCCAATGGATTACTATAGACCAGGCTTGCATTAATTTTTAGTCCCTCTTAAATATAATTTCTTGAATGATTAATTCATTTGCTGCTATGTTTCACTAATAAAACAGATAATGCCAGTACCCTTTCGAAAGCTCAGTGCTGGCAAAATTGTAAAGGCTGTGTGCTCTGATCATCACTATGCTTTGTTGGAATTGTCTGTATTATCACATGTCACACAGTTAGAACTTGCATAGTTTTACTGTCTAACAAAAAGAAATTTTTAATGAATTCTGGGGGAATGTCACTTTGGGGATATTCACACATTAATGTGAGTTACATGGTTTGTGTGCAGTGGCCATAACATGGAGTACAACACTTTAAACATACAGCTTGTTTATCATTAATCCTTACTAGACAATTCAAAACCCAGTTAGCAAAATACAGACTTTTTGCCATTTGACCTTAAATGGTCATTAGATGTCACCTATCACATTCAAGCTAAAAGAAAGAAATAATGAATTTCAATTTTTAGCAGAAATAAGTTTTGTTAGAAAAAAGATCTCGTTCACTGAATTTTGTTTTTATGTTTCAAAAAGAGCACTGACTTTGATAAGTAACAAATTGTAACTGGATTTAAGCAGTTCTGGTCTATCGATCTTACATACACTTTTACTTTGATTATGTATTTCTCCTCTAATTAGATTAAATATGACCAGAGCAACCTCTAGCGCTACCAATTTGATACATTTACACCACTTTTTATACTGAGAAAGTGTTGTTAGAGATGTGTACTAGTGACTTTGTACTAATAATATTTTTATCTCACTTATTGAAACACCAATAAATGCTGGTTTCTTTTGTATATTTAGCAGATTTCCTGAGTGAGTTTGGATCACTGACATTCATAAGAAATGGAGCAATCTTCTGGGTGTTTTTTTGCTCACTGTGGAGCACTATTTTTGAGAGAAATTGTATTTATTCTTTTAAAATCTAACTATCTTACCTTCTCCAGACCTTGCAGTCCCACAATGCCTGAAAAAGAGCCATTAAGGAGAACGTGCTAGCTGAGTTCTCATGGCTGTAATAACAATGCTGTTGCTAGTATTTAAATCTGCTACTCCAACACCTTTAATACACTGTTATCAAATAACTTATTACCTGACACACCCTCTGCTGAAATTGATTTGAAAACTTGAACGGCCTTTACAAAGATGAGCAATTAATTGCATTATATCACAGACACTTTGAAAGTAGTTTTAAGAGCTAGTCTCTGATCATTCTTCATTTTCTTTCTTTATTCAAAATATGAAATAAGATGCAAAAGTATCCTTATTTCTTTTGTTCCCTATCTACACATTGTCTATACAATGCTAGAAAAATGTCATTTTAAGGGGAAGGTTTTAGATATATAGAAAAGACTTAAAGTGGTACTGATATTTCTTGTTTATGTGTAATGGATATATAAAAGTTTTCTCCTTTTCTTTTCCCTCTCCTCTTTCCCATTTAACTTTGTACTTTCAAGCATGGCAATCATGTGTCCGTACATCACGCTCAGTAATAAGAAAGAAGCTGAAAAAGATTTCTCAAAAAAAAAGACAAATCTAATTTTTGAAGCAAACCATCTTGTTTTGAATAGCCAGTATCTAAACATGGACCATGCTGTAAATTTAAGAAAACAATATTTGGTCTCCTGCATAGACCCTCAGCATTCAGCTTCACTACCCAGAGAAATAGGATTTACTTAAAAAGTCAGTACACGGTGCTGCTAAACACAAAGACTTATGTGCTTGTTTTAGAACATGTAAAGGCGAAAATGAGTGATATTTAGTAGAAACTCCACACTACTTCCTCTCCCTATCTGCTTCTGTACTTTCTCTGGTCCATTTGTCATGCTGTACTTTTACTGAAATCTTAGGGGAAAGAGGCTAAATGGTTTGACAGGGAAAGACCCAGAGCAAGGGGGAAAATAGCTGCTTCTTTTCCTTATTCTTTATTAAGTGAAAAAACTTCAGCATTCTGGTCATTGGAACAAATGTTCTTTTTTCTTGTATAGTTCATTTTTGATTGTAGAACCAAAATACAGTATATGCACCCCTGAGAAGCAATCAGAAATAAATTAGTGCAATTCTTAACACTTTCCTCTTACTCATAATTGCTTACTAATTAGTTGTTTTTAATGCCATGATTGCCTTAATTTTTGTACTTTGTTGAGCCACTTAATTCTATTAGGAAATCCTCTAAGTGAAGAAATTTTATTCAAAATAGAAAACATTAGTAATAACAATTGTTTCCTCACATATTTTCAGTTATTTTCCCTAATAATCAAACCGTTATTGCTAAAAGGTGTTGTTTTAAAATTGATATTTTATTTGGTGAGTTGCCTTAAAAGCAGCTATCTGAGCTTTATAGAAGTGGGACTTTAACCATTGTAACACATAAGAATGAACACCTTTGTATTCATTAGGATTGCTAAATTTTATTCCTCTCTGAATTTACACCCTTTTTTTGTAAGATAATTTTTTAAAATACTATCTTAAAAAAAAAAAAAATTATTTGTTTGGTCGAATCACCATAATCCCCTACACAAAGCTCCCATTAATTGCTTGAGTAGGCACTTGAAAGGGTAGTTTGGCACTTCAGTAGAAAGCTACACTTAAGCAGTCTTCTTTAAAATTCTACTAAAACATATTAACTCAGAAGAGATTTTCATGAAAAAGCATCACAAGGTCACTGAACATCCTTGGAGTTTAAATATGTTCCCAACTAGAACTGCATACAGCTGTAGAAGGAAATAAAAACTGTTCTTCCCTCTTCAACCCTGAATTACCAATTTCCAAAATAGGTATGCTTTTTAAGGGGAGCTAGAGCCTAGCATCCTTTGGAAACTGTGGATCAATACATTGGATGTCAAACTCATTTACAGTGTCCTAGCACCCTGACTTTTAAGATCCATTATGTCTCTTAAGGATAGTGTGCCCTCATATTCATCAGTTTTCTTAAAGAACTATTTCAGCTAAATCAGCAAGGAAAAAATTCCTAAAGAGACTCCTTTGGCTATAAGGATCTGTAAAGGCATAAATATGCAAAATTAAAATTAAGAAGTCAGTGCTTACTTAGCACTGGCCTTTTGTAGTGTTTTTTTTTGTTGTTTTTTTTTTTTCCACTACAAGCTTATTTTAATTAGCTGACAGATGTTTAATAGTCTATGTGCTGGTGACTGGCCTTCTCATGAAGATCTTTCCCCATCCAGATTTGTCATAGAAGAGAACTTCTGGCTGAGGACCTCTTTATTCCCTTCGTACGGAAGGTTCTTCTGGTCATCTATTCAGATTTAAAACTCCTCTCTTTCCCAGCACTGAATTCTTCTCTCAGTAGAGGAAAATTTGTGATCTTACTGTAACTTCATCAATATTTGCTTTCTCATGTTTTGGAAATATAAATGGTTGAATGTGAAGCTTTCTGCCCAGACAGTAAATTAAGACTGTTAACCCATATAAGCCACCATAAGGCAAAAAACCTGTGACCATCTGTTAAGCAATATTCAGACCAGAGAGCAAAGCTTTCTCCTATCTGGATTCTAATATTCTATACATATGCAAATAAATTGATCATTTATGCCATATTGCAGGTGGATTTAAGTCTTCACTGCCTTTGCCAGAGATGAGACACAGTAATCAATCCATTTGGTTGTGGATGACAGCATAATAGTATCTGTAAGGAATATGATAGATGTACACACTTTGAAAGTTAAATCTGATTCTGGGATGTATTTGGACCTCTGTGAGCCTGTCTGCTGGTTCTCAGGCGTCAATTCCACTGGTATCTTTGCCTTATGCAATAAGTGGAAAGGGAACAGTACCTAAAGGTCACTGTTTAACTGTTCCAAGAGTCTTAAGACTTTTGGATTGTATTTTTTATGTCTCATCCTCTACTGGGACTTGTGTCAGCTAGTTACCTTTTACCTTTACCTGTTACCTTTTCTATTCAATAGACTTAACGAGAACAATTAACAACAAATAGAATGCAATTTGCATTCTAACTCTTTAAGTGTTAAAATAGATCCTCAAAGTAAAATTAATAATCTTTGAACACTCATGGCAACCGGGAGAAGTGCCTGAGGACTGGCAGAAAGCAAACGTTGCTCTTGCCTTCAAAAAGGCAAGGACCCAGCAAACTGCAGGCTGGTCAGTCTCACATCAATCACTGGGAAGGTGATGGAGCAGCTAATCCTGAAAAACCATTTCCAGACACATAAAGTACAAGAAATTCTGAAAAAAAAAAAACAACACAGCAGGACAAGTAGTCATGAAAGCCATTGTTAAATACCTGAATGACAGGAAGTTTTATGAAGGACAAAATTATGCTTGATAAACCTGTAACTTTCCATGATTAAATGACTGGTTTGGTGGACTGCCTGGGGAGAGCAGTGGGTATTGCCTATCTTGACATCAGTAAGGCTTTTGGCACTGTCTCTCCCACAGGAACCTCATAAAGTAGCTGGTTAAGTATGGACTAGATGAGCAGACAGGTGGATTGAAAACTGGCTAAACGGCCAGGCCCGGCGGGTGGGGATCAATGGCAGGAAGTCTATCTGGAGACTAGTAACTAGAGGGGTAACTCAGGGGTCAATACTGATTCCATTTATCAATGTCATTAATGATCTGGATGATGTGTCAGAGTGTACCTGCAGCAAGTTTGTAGATGACGCAGTAGTGGAGGGAATAGTTGATACACAGGGGGCCATGTTGCCATCCAGAGAGACCTCAGTGGGTTGTATCCTCCTTTCTACTGAAGAATTGAATATTGGGAGAGTGCGCTTGCAATATTCCTCACATTCCTTGAAACTAGTCCTCTGTGTGAGATGTGTGTCACTTAGACATCAAGAACACACATAAACTCCATGAAATATTTGTATAATTTATTTGCCATATGGAAAGCACTTAGTATTTCCTCTTGACCTGCCCTAAACAGCTTCACTCAAACCTTAAATCCAGGGGTTTTTGTTTCTCAATTTTTGTGGAACTCATCTTGACTGTTCTCGTTCTAAATTGATTTCCATCCATGCAAAAATAATTTTAAAAGATCAGAAATTAATTAAAAGATTTCTCTCTTGTGAGGAAAAAGAAGTGCCCATTCCTTTCACAAAGTGAAAAACAAAGAAGCAAATGGCCCCTTCTCCAGCCTGTCAGAAATGAATATGCTTAGATATAAGATGTGCTTATATAACAGCACAGAGGAGATCCCTCTCAGTGTCAGAGGAAGGAGCTTTTATCACTGCACGCTGATACATAGTAGTTCAGGTCCTGATGTTATAGCCCATGCAGACCCTAAGGGCTGGACCCTTAGCAAGGGTTCCTGTTATTTGTACTAAAGGAAAATTTTGCAGCAGCATTAGATTGTCATCCTCAAAATGTATAAGCACTGAAGAGGGATAAAGTGTTTTACCAGTGTTTTTGACTGCTGTGTGACGGCAGAGCAATTATCCAAAACACTGGTTTTGGAAGACAGTAAGCTGCAATATTCATAGGTATTTGAGCCTCAAACCCCTTTACATACTTCTTCTGGAAGAGGTATGATTTTTTTTTTCCTCCTTATCTTAAAAGATTCTTGTACATATCCTGCCTTTTCTAGTCCTGTTGCTCTTATTCCCATCCCATTTGCAGTGTTTATCCTATCTTACTTCCACTCTTCAGGCTTTCCCACTCTCAGTTTGTCTGCAAACTAACTCCTACAATATAATGTTTGCAGTTAGTTTTACTCACAAAAGTTACCTTGGCTCAAGTACATTTTTTTTAAACTATAACATACCCTGGAAACTTTCTGATCTTGCCCAAGTGCCTCTATAAAATGGCCAACAGCAGAGGACATATCACATCCACACCATACACCTAGTCTACGGCTTGCCAGGCCTTGTAGGGGAACCTTACCATCACATTTGGGCTGTGAGCTCTAGTCATGGGAATTGCTTTGTCACCGTTTTCTGAAGAAATCTCAGAGTTGTATCACAAAGTAACATCAAAAAAAAGAATATTAGGGGAAAAAAATATTTCTATTCTTAGTTTTAGTGGAAAAGTAGTAAGTCATTTGCAGAAGGATCTGATTTCCAACTCCATTTTCAAGTGTGCTTTTTAGATAACAAAGACTTAAACTTTGCATGAGTCAGATAAGGAGACTGCAGAGAATATTTTAACTGGAAAGAATATACCGCCATTTCTAACATACTGCTCTGTGTTCCATAGTTTATTTGACTTGGCAGACAAAAAATAAACCCTGCACCTCAGTCTGTAGCATAGGTAGCACTGGAAACCACCTCAGTTTAGAACTGTCACAGGTAACTACTGACTTTTTTTTTTTACTATAGATTGGGTAGCAAAGGAAAGAAAAGTCATGAGAAAATCAATTACATTAAAATTAACTTGTTTCCAATGCCAACAGTCCTCTTTTTTCCCAAATGCATAACTGACTAATAGCTATCTTTAAAAATCTTGTCGGTATTAATCTCAAAGTACAAAACTCATCTTTTGGAACAAATTAGGCCAATTCCATCTGTGCTAAAGTATGTGTTCTCAAAAGCTTTTAAAACATAATGGAAAGAAGTGCAATTACACAGGCTAGTGCTCAAAAATCAAAAGGAAGAAAATCTCCCTCATTGTGAAAGACTGGGGAAAAGGTACTGTCCTTTTATTCAGAATAAATCATAATTCATCTAAAGCCTATTAAAATATGTCATTATCATTATTAGATGTGAGTCCTTCTGGAACTACTCAATCTATACAAATGTGACAGTGAAATACAAAATCAAAAAATATATGTGAGAATTTTGGGGACTTCCATTCAGCTGCCCCAAAATGCAAATATTCTGGGACAACTAGGACTATGACACTGAGAAGAACAATGAATTTAAATGTGAAATTTTCAATATCTTGTGCTACAAAGATATCTCATTGAGCCTTTTAGCTAATAGCTTGATATGTGGAATCTGTCGTGTGATCACGTTAGAGATTTATGCTGTTTTAACTCACTTAATGGGAATTAAATTATACAGATGTTTTCTGAAAGCATGGCATAAGCTCATGGTCCCAGTTTGAAAGCGATAACCATTAACCATCTCTTTCTTTTTTCCTAGCTCCTGTCCGCTACTTTCAATGTGTCTTCCTAAATGGACCTAATGGATTCGGACTGCAATTTCCCTCTAACCCCCCACCAAACAAGGAAGAAAAGACTCACTCAAAGACTTCCAAGAGAAAGACAAGGAAACCAGGGCAGTAGAGAGACTGAGTCCTGAGATCGTTCACAATTTGCACTTTATCTTTTCTGCTAAGGTCCACAGTAGTTACAGTGGTACTTGTCACTGCAAGAATGAGATCTACACAGACACGCATACCTGGAAAAGCTTTCCGTGGGGCAGAGGCAAAACAAGTAATGAACTGTGTCTGACAAAGGTAGAAACGTAAAAGTGCCCCATTTCTCATGGAAAGGTTGCAATGCTGACAAAGCCTTGACCTGATTGTATGTGTGAGCGTGTGGTTGTGTGTTTTTCTGCCTCTTTTGCTCTTCTTGGTTTTATTTACCTACCCATTCAGCATTGAAGTGAGTCTGGTTTCCATTTAATCTTATCTAGGGAGTGAAAGGCTGAATGGAGCTCTTATATCAGCAAGATTGCAAGACTACCTGCAATTCTAAATCATTTCTTCTTAATCAAATTGCCAACAGGAAAAGTTTCACTAAGTCACAAAAAAGTGCTCTGTGACTGGTGCTATTTTTAGGTCTCATTGACCAGTATAGCCTGAAGCTCACACTCACTTGGAGCAGCTCAATAGACTACCATTAAGCTGACTCCACAAGACATGTTAATGCTGACTGTTTCTATTTAACCTGAAGCAGTAAAAGCATGGTCTGTTTGGCCTGCTTGTTGGTGCAATACAAATCCTTCACTTTCTAAAGCCCAAAGTGAGCAGAGGAAGTGAAACAACACATCAAAGGTGAGGAAAACTAGTTTTACCAACACGAAGATTCCCAAGAAACAAATGAAATTATTTAGTACTTCTGCTTTTCTCCTATGGGCAAATCACGTTGTCTTGCAATGAAGACCATGTAAATGGAGAATACACCAGCCAACCATTTCCTGTTAGTCAGATGCAAACCTAGGATGTGAGATGCCACTCATGAAACTAAAACAACCCAAATTTCAAATAGGTAAACATGTCAGTTTGATGCAGTTTCAGATGAGTGAACAAGCAAAAAAAAAAAAATTAAATAATCCAAGTAACTGATTTTACTAGATTAAATGAAAGGACTTCCTCACAGCACATTACTGTTGATAACTCATAGATGAGAACTGGAAGTCGATATGCCAAACATCAACCTTCTTTTGTGCATTTCTGTAGAAATAATGGCTTGTGTTGCCTTGAGAAAGAGATGAGATGTCATTTGATCTATGTGAAGGCACATGACTGAAAACTGGCATGTGAATTACCTGTATGTCTGGCAATGTAAATAATTATACATTTTTGCAAGCTGCTATTTGTTTGTATTTTCTTACTATATTTTTGCATTTAATCTCTGACATGTACAGCAGTGATCTTAGTTATATAGTTACCTGGTGAAGCAGCATGATGCTCTTTCTACAAACCAGCTCCTTCTAAAACCTAATCACACTCAGTACCTATAGTCTGCTTTTTTATTTTTAGCATAGTTCAAGATGACTCTTCCCCCATCCCTCTCCGAGTTGACCCATTCTTACCTTAATCAAATAATTGACTCACATGACTTTTGAACAACTGATACTTTAACAGGTTAATGCAATTCAGAAAGCTTTGCTGTTACACAGCTGGGTCAAGCTAGGAATCTCTGATTACCTGTCCTGGCCTTATGTGAAGTGTGTTCCTGGTCTTAATGTGCTCTCATGTTGGACAAGCCAGCCCTGTGCTGCAAAAACTGCTCTTGCAACAAGCAGTCTACGACAGCAGTTTCTGGAAAGAGGTAGGAACAGGTTGTGTCCTAGGAGTAACTCTCCCCACATAGGAACACATTGCAGATAAAAGTGTGCATGGCAAATGCCTTCTACAGTCACCTATTGAAATCTGCTCCAGAGAGAGCTGCCAGTAAAGAATATTTCACGGTAAAATGACAGTCTAATTTTCTTTCAGTGGGCCTTTTTATTTTTTTCCAGTGACTTTTTTTTCCTCCCCCGTTTGTGATTTTGTGTATATTATTATGGAAGCTATTTCACCAGGCTTTTACTGTGAAAGCTGTCTTAAAATGAGATTATAACTTTCTGAATATCAGTTAATTTAAGACTTTAATTCAAATAATCAGGACAAAAATTTAATATAGTATAAGACATTAGTTTTTTCAGTTTCTTTTGGTAAAATAAAATTTTCTCATTATAGTTAGCCTCTGTCTTTTCTTCCTATTTGAGTTGGGTGTCAAGAAGAATATGTTCCAGATTTCATGTCCATAGCGTTTCAGTTAGACATGTGAAAGCTTCAGAAATATAAAAAAAATAATATGATTGAATAAGTGGTATAAAATCAGTAATTTATTGTTTCATAATCTCAGTCCCTGCCTTGCAGAACAGAAGAAACAGGTCCACTCTCCAAGTGACAACCATTTTTCTTTTAAACTTCAATTACCTCTTTAAATTCACCTGGAAACTTAACAGAAAAAAAATTACTTGAATTGCATGGTGTTATTAAAATTAGCCTGAAATACTGCAAAATCATATGCTGATTGTTATCAGTTTTGGAAAATAAAGAATATAAACGTTGTTCCAGTGACTGTGATATGTTTCCTGTGAATCCAAAAGTGGAGGACAGGGGTTTATATATGTAAGTTTTCTATCTATGTTAATTTTATACAAATTTTCTCAATATAAAGATGTTTCTTACAATTAGGTGGCAAAAAATGAATCATTTAATAGAAGTACTTAATAGTACTTCTTTCCTCAGATTCAAGATTTTGGAAGCCAAGAAAATTATCAAAAGGATAATATGAATAGTGCTGGGAGAAAGAAAAAGTGAAGATGTGGGGGGTGGCTACTGATGCAGTAAGAGGAAATATCAAATGCTTTATCAAGATGCCTAGGCAGGAACTAAGCATAAAAGGCTTTGCTAAATATTCAGCTATGAGAAGGCGATATTTCTGCCACCTTTTAGTCTTCTAGAAGGAAAAAAACACTAAGGCAAATGAAAATATCAAGGATGTATTGTTTATACACTTGAAACAGTTACTAGAGATCGAGCTTTCGTACTATTGGCTTATACTGAATGAAGTTCTCCAGATATTCCCAATTAGCCAGATAGTTAAGGAGTCATATTATTCACCTATGGGTAAAACCTGCTTATACAGAGTGTACAACAATGCAGAAGTGTTAAGTCTTTCAATTAAATTAAATAACCTGACTTTTTTTTTTCTCTTACTTTATGCTCATTTTTTGCAATACATCTCCACACACAACAATATGTGCTCAAGTACTCACATCTCAAGAACTGTTAGTTATTGTTGAGAATACTTCTTAGGAGTTTTCTTCAATTTCCAGTCTTGTTTTGTGTTATGATAGAAATTAGTAAAATTTTTTAGAATACAACTTTATTTTACCTAATACAAAGTCCCGGCAATTTAATTTTATTAGTTTTTTCTCTTAATTTTGCTTCCTTTTGGGAAGATATTGAAAAAAAATGCACATTCCAGATAACACTTTTATTATGTACGGGAGGAAGGTTAAAGTTTTATCAATACTCACTAGATACAATCTGTTTACAACTTTGAGCCTGCTTCATTGTATTAGTTGCGTATTCTCAAAGGGAAAAAATATGTCCTTGTTCAAATGACCAGTGTGACCCTTATGTTCCCTTTGGTCTGATTACTGTTCAGTGTTAAGAAAACCTAAGCAGACATATTTTCTATAGATGAAAGGGTACTCTGCCCACAGGTAAATCTCTTTCCAGATTTGTTTTTACCTGAAACCTTCTCTTAATTTTCTCTCAGAATATCTAATGGTAATACACATGCCCATATCCTAAATCTTTGAGTTGTGTCTCAGCCACCAAGAGGAAATCATTACGTAACATTGTCTGTTGTCTGAACCAACAAATCATTGAACATGTTTAATGGTGTAGCTAATAATCAGTTTCTTCCTGATAAGTGTGATACTTGCTTGTGTAACTCTAAAGTTTTCTCATTTTACCAGAAATACATTTATTCTCCCATCTACCCCAATGCTATGCTCAAGCTAGCAAAAAAAATAAAAGAAAACGTTTGTAATGGTTTGAAAACAAACCAGTGAGAGACTCCAAATCAGAAATACAATTTAATGAGAGAAAAAAAAAAAAAAATAAAAGCAATAATACAAAGGAAAACCACAAACAGAGTCAGAATACAACCTGATACTCTCTAGTTAGGGTGGTGGTAGCAGTCCAGATGAAGCAGTGGTCTCGTAGAAAAAGATCTGGTAGCTCTTGTCCTCTGGAAATCCAGTAGGTAAGGCCCCCTGTGCTGTACTGAACCCCAGTTTATATCCAGGTGGGAGCACTTGGCTCCTCCCCCGGGGTGGAGCATCTCACAATGGGTTGATATCAGTCTATGAGTCATGCAGTGGGTCCTTGATGGTCCATTAAACAGAAATAGCTCCTGGGGGGAGTTCTGTATGAGTCATGGGGTGAGGCATGGATGGGCCCATTAACAGGGAGGACTCCTCCTGCTGGGGGGGAAGGTGTTAACATCTCCCCTGACCTTGAACCTCTTTCCTTATCTGTTATAGCCTGGGGTGTGAGGTCGTGCCTGGGCAGCTGCTACCCATGATTTTCTTAACAGCCCATGAGCACTGACATAGAAAGCATAGAATACACAGTTTTTGGTTCTACCCACATAAGGATAAACGGGTCCCAGCCCCTGTAACCATGACAACGTTCTTTTAAACCAAATCACCAAACTGAAAAATTGTAATTATGGCAAAGGGTAAACAGAAACACTTCAATCAGGTGCTTTTTTATTCTGTGGAGGGGCATTACAAAATGAAGGTCTTCTCAGTTTTGGATCTGTCAAAGAAATGGGGAAACAAAGCTGCTGACAATAATAATCTAATACACTTTCCAGCTGAACAACAAAGATAAAAATGCACACTTATTGTGCTATCCACCTTCTGTGCAGTTTTTCTTTCAGAAGATGAACAATGCAAAGGACTCGAGTATCACGCAGTTAAATTAGAGCTTAGCTGTAGTATTTCAATGAAAAAAAGGCAACATGGAGACAACTTGATGAGAAACTTCCATATGCCTCTTTAAACATCGTATCTTCCTGTCAAAGTGATATGGCCACCCTTTCTCAAAACAAATGGGTCTCCTTGTTCTCTCCTTGACTTTGATGTGAATGGGTGTAAGTCTGGCTTGAGAAAATTTGCATAAATCACTACGTCTTACTGAAATGCTGGGGTTTGAACCTCAAGCCCCGAATTAAGGTTGACATATGGGTGATTCCCACAGCCCTTCATGTTTCCCTTACAGCTCCCCCCCAGGGTGCGGCCGGCCCGGCAGGGAGAGCCATAAGGGAAATGAGCCCCAGGGGTCCCGCACTGAGTTGACAAAGGTCAGGTGTCTGCTTGGGGATAAAAGCTGGGACCACTTGCAGGGAGTCAGGAGTGTCTGCTCTATGAAGTGGATGTGCTTCACAGAGCTTCCTGGTTGAGGAAGGACCTCCTGACTCTGCTGGAACTGGGCCCCAGTCAGGTTAGACCTTTGTAAATGCAGACTAGAAGACTGAGAGATGGTCATGTGACTACCTTTATCCTATGTGCTTAATCTGTTGATTTGGTTGTTTCCCATTCCATCTATGGGAAACCTCAGTTCCTTGTTTGTTCCACCTATTGTCAGTCAGGCAACGTTGTTTAGGGATCGTTGGGGGTAATGTCAATTGCATGTGAACTAACTGACTTATTTGTACCCACAGCAATTGTTCATGGAACGTCTTTTCTATATTCAATACAGTCAATTTACTGGTTTGTCTTTCTGCTGGTTGTGTCATTCATGCTAGGCCTAATCACTGGCAAAACACCTACTGACTTTTTAGAGTGTGGAAGTCAATATTCCAAAAGTCATGGCAGTCCAGTGAAGTCCCCCCTGACTGGAAAAGGGGAAACATAGCCCCCATTTTCAAAAAGGGAAAGAAGGAAGAACTGGGGAACTATAGGCCAGTCAGTCTCACCTCTGTGC
>NW_008610270.1:100552-100821 GCF_000691845.1 Merops nubicus | reverse complement strand
CACCAAGGGCAAATCATGCCTGACAAACCTAGTGGCCTTCTATGAGAAGGTCACAACATCAATAGACAAGGGGTGAGCAACTGATGTCATTTACCTGGACCTGAGCAAAGCCTTTGACACTATCCCGCATGACATCCTGATCTCCAAACTGTTAAAATAGGGAATCGAAGGATGGGTGACACGGTGGATAAAGAACTGGTTTGAAGGCCTCACACAAAGAGTAGCTGCCAACGGCTCCATGTCCCAGTGGAGGCCAGTGACGAGTGGAG
>NW_008610270.1:64827-100305 GCF_000691845.1 Merops nubicus | reverse complement strand
GGTTGAGGCAATCCCAGGCACCAATACAGGCTGTGCAGGGACTGGCTGGAGAGCAGCCCTGAGGAGAGGGACTTCGGCATGCTGGTGGATGAGAAGCTCAACATGAGCCAGCAGTGTGCACTTGCAGCCCAGAAAGCCAACCAGATCCTGGGCTGCATCAAGAGAAGTGTGGCCAGCAGGTTGAGGGAGGTGATTCTCCCCCTCTACTCCACTCTTCCGAGGCCCGACCTGGAGTACTCTGTCCAGTTCTGGAGCCCCTGTTACAAGAAAGCTATGGAAATGCTGGAACGTGTCCAGAGACGGGTCACAAAGATGATTTGAGGGCTCAAGCACCTCCATTCTCCTATGAGGACAGACTGAGACAGTTTTGGCTGTTCAGTCTGGAGAAGAGAAGGCTCCGAGGTGACCTTATTGTGGCCTTCCAGTACTTTAAGAGGGCCTACAGGAAAGCTGGGGAGGGACTTTTTAGAATGTCGGGTAGTGATAGGGCTACGGGGAATGGAGCAAAACTAGAAGTAGGTAGATACAGATTAGACGTTAGGAAGAAGTTCTTCACCATGAGGGTGGTGAGACACTGAAACTGGTTGCCCAGGGCAGTGGTGAAAGCCCCATCCCTGGAAGTTTTTAAGGCCAGGCTGGATGGGGCTCCGGGCATGCCTGTGGCAGGGGGGTTGGAACTAGATGATCTTTCAGGTCCTTTCCAACCCTGACAATTCTATGATTCTATGAATACACTGTTCTGCTGTCATATATACACATATACATATATCTCCACATATGAGTATATATATATATATATAGGGATTTTATAATTGCATACGTACCACTGACATTTGAATTGAATTGATGTGTTCTCTGATAGATGAAATTGGTAAACTAGAACAAGGAAGTTGGTGTGGTGAATCAAATAACATTGGTTTTTCTTTTCAATTTCACAAAAGTTGTTTTAAAATATAACAGAAGTAGAAGAAAAAAATAATTAAAATATCTTTTTTTTTTCCCTAAGAAGATTTTTAAGACCTAAACTGTTTAGATCAGGAAAATCTTCCTTCTTAGATAATTGCCAAGAGTGTTTTTTCCATGAGTGCCTTGCCAACTTATTTATCACCTCTGGGCACAAGTAATAGAAGCTAGTAGAATTCTATAGACTTTAAAGACATTTGGAATCAACCCTGAATCCACCTTTTTTTTACTGAATGATGATTTAGCTAATCATTTTGGAAACTCCATGAAAAGTAGAAGAGAAAATTGAAGTATACAAAGAATTTTTTCAGATATTCATTTAAAAAAAAAAAAAAAAAGTCAGAAAAAGCACTTGGAAAATCAGTACTGAAGACACTGAGGTTGTTAAGCGCTGAATGCCATGAAAATGAAACATCTCAGTGCTTCAGCTTCCAGGGAATTAAGCCAACAGTATGCCTCTAATTTGCCTAAAACTTAATGATTTAAGAAAATAATAGTCTAGCATTTTCAGTTTGACGCAGTGCTGTTGATGTCCTATAGTCTCAGTGGGTTACAGATACATTTTAGTATGGAGCTGGATATTTTAGGCTTGTAGTGTTACTATCAGCATAAGAAAGTTTTGAATTTGTTTTTTAAATCAGCCACTTCTGTTCCTTTATTTTTGTCCTATAAATGCCTCAACGAAAACTTGTAAGTGAAAGAAAATTGTTTAAATTATATTGTGAGGCTCTTTGATACTTCTTCTAAGATCACTGAATACTAGTATGGAAGACCTTCTCCAGTATTTTCATACACTTTAAAGTTTTGGGTTTTTTTTTAAAATATAGGCATCAATAATTAAATTCATAGTCTTATGACATAGATGCTGTCTTCTGAGATGTCAGAAATTAATGCTTTTCACACTATGGATTAATTCTTACCTGTTGATGGCTCAAATACCAATCACTTGAAAAGTACATTTAGTGGAGCTGCTTTGTATCAGCAACATGAGGACAAAGCCTTCACAATCATTGCAAAAATAGCATGCAAGGACTGTTGAGAAGAAATGTTTGTGTGTCTGCGTGAAATGCTGGGGTTTGAAACCTGAGCCCTGAATTAAGCTTGACATATGGGTGATTCCCACAGCCCTTCATACAGAGGAGGTGAGTTTGCCTTATAGCTTCTCCCCAGGGTGCGGCCGGCCCTGCAGGGAGAGCCATAAGGGAAATGAGCCCCAGGGGTCCCGCACTGAGTTGACAAAGGTCAGGTGTCTGCTTGGGGATAAAAGCTGGGACCACTTGCAGGGAGTCAGGAGTGTCTGTCTGTGGAGTGCACTCCACAGAGCTTCCTGGTTCAGGGCAGACCTCCTGACTCTCCCTGGAGCTGGGCCCTAGTCAGTTCAGACCTTTATGAAGGCGGGTTAGTCAAGTGACAGTTGCCATGTGGGCAACTTTGTCTTATTTGTTTGGCTTTCTGGTCTGGCTGTTTCCCTTGCCATCCATGGGAAGCTTTGGCTCACTGTTTATACCACCTGTTGTGGGTCGGATTGTGACTTTTTTGGATCATTGGGGGTGGTGTCAATTGTATGCGAACTGTCTGACTTGTTTGTACCCCCGGTGGTCATTCATGGCATAACTTTCTTCTTGTCAATACATTCTACTTATTGATTTGTCTTTCTGCTGGTTATGTCATTCATGTTAGGCCTAGTCATTGGCAGAACACTCTGTGTGTGTGTGTGCGGATGCAGCAAGGCACCTGTATGCCTGTGGACATGTGCATGCAATGACCTAAGCACTCTCTCTCAGCACACATTTGTAAGTTCATGGAATTTTAAGCCAAAATAGGCCCTTATATTTCATCCTGTGGCCTTTTGTGTAAGATCCAATAGCTCAAGCTGGAATAAAGCACAACTGCTTCAAGTCCATCTTGTACAAACTAACAGAAGATTTCTAGACTAAGCAATCCCTTTCTCCCATACTGTCTATATTTATAAGAGTCTCAAGCACTACCCTGTCTCATCTTTTCACAAACACAACCACTATAATTTCATTAATGGTTTCTGTTAGTGGTCTCCCATTGACAGTGATGAAGCCAAGTGAACTTATTGTTATATGTTACTCTCAGAACTGGATTTTGCCTACTGAAAAGACCCATGGGAGGCAGAGCTCTGAACAAATCACTTCATTGTAGTTCACTGATGAAGCTATAGAAATTATTGTTGCATTTGACCCTGAAAATCAGATTTTTCCTACAATGAAGATGTGTGGGAGGCACAGATTTGAACAAACCCCATCACTGTTTTTCTCCAGGAGAAAATAAAAGCAGAAAAGCTGTAAAGCTTCCAATTTTGGAGCACTAAGATGTTTACCTAGGACAACAGCTTAGATTATACTAAGTGTGCACACATTTGTACATTAAAATTAACTGACAAACAATTTTAAAGCTCAAAAAGATGCTTTATTTTAACGGAAAGTCTTCCAAAGTATCCAAGCTTTTAAGATGCTTTAAGAAGCCAATTTTAGACTTGTGAAAAAGAATATAAGGGAGAAAACATTCAGTGGAAAAATGCACACGGGAAAGTGAAAGGTCGAGGGCACAAACATGGGCGGAGCTGAGCTACTGGTGTCTTTCCTTACTGAGGAAGACTTTCTTCCATTCCTTCCTACTCCAGCTCAGAGACCAGACCTGTAAGGGGTTGGCCATCCCAGGAAGAAATGGGAAGCAGGAGGACAGTGCAAGCAGATGCGAGCAAAGTCAAGACTCAAGGGACATGAAACCCTGGGCTATTTGAAGGTTATGGAACTCACAAAGCCAGAAGGTCACTGCCAAAAAGTTAAATTTTCTATTCTTCTCTGGGACAGTAGCATTCAATTTTGCAAGTATTTCTTGAGAGATATCTTTGGACACACAGTGCTCTTGTTCAGTTTTATGAACAGGGAATTTAATCCATTTCCCTTCCAAAACACAAGCAGACTGTATCTGCTTTTAATTAGTTTTTTATAATAGTTTTGATGGATATCAGTCTCTGATCAAATCAGGCGTAGCCAGCATAAATCTGCAGATATACAACCAAAGATGTTGACCCTCTAAAAAAAAAACAAAATCACCATTCTTTCTTCTTTCTGTCTCTGTGTCTGGCAAGCACCCAAATAGACGGAGTTGTCGGTACCTTCCTCTACTGATGGACAAACAGCACCCCAAACTACTTTGATTTTTTCTCTTATTTTCTCTGGTGAAATAAAAATTTCCTTTCTACAGTATGATCCCGGTGCTCTTTGGAAAACTGATTGTCATGTGCTGGATAGTTATTAGACGACAAAAGTTTGCTTCTGGGATGTGTTGGAAACCTTGACTCTTCCTGGGGAGTAAACTGCTGTCACCTCACAAGCAAATAATTACTTCACCCACCAGATATGATCTCAAAGGATTTACAGAGATAAGGGTTCTCATGTATGTGAAGACTGAGAGTTACTTCATGAGTTTGTCAGAGCCAGGGTAGTTAAGAAGGCACCCAGGCAGAGTGCTCCTGAACTCTAGGCTGGATGTTCTGTTAGTTGTCATTATTAGTAACCATCATTTGCCTTATTTGGCCAAGACAGGGCTTGGTCTTAATGTGATTATTAATATCATAATAATACTAATAACTGTGTACTGTGATAATTGACCTAAAAAGTCATCTGTTCTTTAGCTGTCATTAATCCAATGTATATTTCTGTGTTAACACTTGCCTTAACCTGAAAATTCATAAAAGCAAAAGAGTCATTGCTAATCTTGCCTAATTTTAAAACGTTAAAATATGTGGGATCACACCAAAGGTATAATGAATTTTATTCCCTTGTGCAATTTCAATGAGCAATAATTTCTATTATACTCTCACAGGTACAAGAAGGCCAGAGAACTCATCACTGTGTCTGACTGCTCATACCAAAATTAATTAATTTTGTTCTTTTCTACCCCTTTAATATGTCCAAAGTCATCTTCAGGTGTGTTTAATTTTTTTTTTTCTCATTAGAACAAATATTAAATAATACCTTTTTTGTTAGTGAAAAAAAAAAATCACCAATATCCCATGAGACAATGAAGTAGCTTCTATTTAAGCTGTAGGAAGTGATGTGGAGAGCCTGATATAACATCAGTAAAACTTTTCCCACAGTTCCTGCCTCAGCATTCCACAAGATTCTACAAAAAAAACCCCAAACAAACAAAAAAAAACACTCCATTTGTTCCATTGCCTGTTTCTGCCAGTCATTCATGACAGAATAGAGAAAAGCTTAGTCTTTTTAGCCATTACATTTTCTTGCAAACTACAGCCCTGGGCTTAGTAATTCTGCCTTTGTGCTGTACAAAAGTATAACCTTGTATAACAACACATGGAATTCTCTGTGTGAAACAAATATTCATACATAATACAACTTTTTCCTGCAGAGCACACCCTGTCTCTTTTGGTCTATATAATGTAGTACTTCAAGAACTGTGATTCTGGTTGCTGCCTAAAATTCCAGAGTGTGAGGATAAAAATGAGAAAATGCACATGCTCTTTCCACTGCAGAAATAAAGATGCCTACACTCCAACTATTAGAAAAAAATTACTTCAGGGTTTTGATTAAACATTAGAAACCATTTTCTAATTGTAAAGATATTTAATTGGAGGAAAATGGGTAGATTCCACAGAATTTTCAGAACTTTTCAAAGAAAGGTTAGATAAACACATGTCAGAGGTGACATCATAATATCTGATCCTGCCGTGGGGCAAGGATGATCTCCTCACGGTGTCCATTCTAACCCTAAGTGCTATGGCCGAGTTTGTGTATATCCTTAACATTTTTCTTGGTGTAGCAATAAATTCTGAAATGCCAAGAAAGTATATGCACCTCCAAAGTTAATCAGCTTCCAAAACAGCATTGAAGGCGCTTTCATGGAAACAGTTACATTCTGACATTCAATATTATGGCATATTTTCAAATAACTTTGAAAACAGTGGGCTACATTAAGCTTACTTCTGATAATTCAGAGCTCACTTCAGTAGTGAAACCTTTGTGAATCCCAGTGACACAACTGCTTTTCCAGGAATGTTGAATAACACCAACATCTAGAAATGAAATCCTGTTAAGATTCCTGCAGCTGGACTAACTTCTTTATCTGCAGCTGTCCTAATTTGTAGAGCCATAGAGGAATGAGAAAAAAAATCCAGCTGTATTATATACTTTTATGACTTTAGACTTTATGACAATATATCTATAAAACAAACTGTGAACAAGCTCTGAGGCTATAGTTCTGATTTCCCAATAGATCATGGTAAAAAGGAATTGCTATACAAAAGGAGAACAGCTAAAGCTCAGAGTGAACACAGAACTATATCACTCAAAGGGCACTTGGAATATGATTTGTCTCACTTAACATTTTCTCTGGTTTGTCAGGTGTCCAGTGTAAGGTCATTCCTCAGTCAAAGTCCGCAGTCAATGAAGAGAGACTGGTAACTCCCAATGACAGTTCACCTATTCAGCAAAGCATCTGAGTTGTGGGTTGAATCTCTCATGATAGGAACACATCTTTTTTCATTTTCTATATTCTTAACTATCCAAGAGATCTCTCTAGCTTTCATAAGGCTAAAGCTGTAGGAGATTCATCCATGATACTATGATGCTATGTGGCTGGTTCTAAAACCAGGAATGGATATGTTTTCAGTATAAATATATACTTATATATCTTATAAATAAATGCAACATTTTCTGCATTTATATAATTTTTTAGTCACCAAAAGTAAAAGTATTCATATTTGATTTGGTACATTAGTGTCATTTCTCTCTTCTCCCTTCCTGTCCTCTTTTAATTCGTAGAATCATATAGTCATAGAATGGTTTGGGTTGGAAGGGACGTTCAAAATCGTCTAGTTCCAACCCCCCTGCCACTAGCAGGAACACCTCCCACTAGACCAGGTTGCACAAGGCCACATCCAACCTGATCTTGAACACCCCCACTGATGAAGCAGCCACAATTTCCCTGGGCAACCTGTTCCAGTGTCTCAAGACCCTCATAGTGCAGAACTTCTTCCTTATATCTAATCTTCCAGTTTGAATCCATTACCCCTTGTCCTATCACTACAAGTCCTTGTTAAAAGTCCCTCCCCAGCTTTCTTGTAGGCCCCCTTCAAATACTGGAAGGCCACAATAAGGTGTCCCTGGAGTCTTCTCCAGGCTGACCAACCCAAACTCTCTCAGTTTGTCCTTACAGGAGAGGTGTTCAGCCCTCTGGTCACCTTCATGACGCTTCTCTGGACCTTTTTGAGAAGGTCTATGTCCTTCTTGTGTTGGGGGACCCCAGATATGAACACAGTACTCCAGATGGGATCTCACAAGAATGGAGTAGAGAGGGACAGTCACATCCTTTGACCTGCTGATCACACTTCTTTTGATGCAGCCCAGGATACAGTTGGCTTTCTGGGCTGCATACAGACATTGTCAGATCATGTTGAGACTCTTATCAACCAACATCGCCTAGTTCAGGAGTGCTCTCAATTAATTCCCCATCCAGCCTGTATTTGTGCTTGGGATTGCCTCCACCCATGTGCAGGACCTTACACTTGGTCTTGTTAAATGTCATGAGGTTGTCATGGGTCCACCTCTCAAGCCTGTCAAGGTCCCTCTCATTGGCATTCTTTCCTTCCAGTGTCTTGACTGAACCACACAGCTTGTTTTCCTTGGCAAACTTTCTGAGGGTGCACTCAATCTGTCTATATTACTGATGAAGGTGTTAAACTGCACCAGTCCTAGTACCAATCCCTGAGGAACACCACTCGACACTGGTCTCCACTTGAACATAGAGCCATTGACCGTAACTTCTGAATGCAGCCATCCAGCCAATTCCTTATCCACCAAGTAACCCGTCCATCAAATACGTGTGCCTCCACTTTAGAGAAAAGGATGTCATGCAGGACAGTATCAAACGCTTCGCAGAAGTCCAGACAGATAACACCAGTTGCTCTTCCTTTACTTATCAACACTGTAATGCCATCTTAGAAGGCAGACATGATTTGTCCTTAATGAAACCATGCTGGATATCACCGATCACCTCCTCATTTCCCATGTACCACAGCATAGCTTCCAGGAGGATCGGTTCCATAATCTTTCTGGGCACAGAGGTGAGACTGACTAGCCTGTAGTTCCCCAGGTCTTCCTTTTCCCCTCCTTTGAAGATGAGGGCTATATTTCTCCTTTTCCAGTCAATGGCAACTTCACTGGGCTGCCACGACTTCTCAAACAGTTGCTTAGTCACTTCATTTGTGAGTTCCCTCTGGATCCACAGATGCATCTCATCAGGTCCCATGGACCTTTACACCTTCAGGTTCCTTAGATGGTCTTGAAGCTGATCTTCTCGTACACTGAGTGGTTCTTCATTCTCCCAGTCCCTTGCCTTCTGCAACTTAGGTGGTACAGCTGGAGCACTTGCCAGTGAAGACTGAGACAAAAAAAGCTGTTGAATATCTCAGCCCTCTCCATGTCCTTCATGACCACGTCTCTCATTTCCTTCCAGAAAGGACTCACATCTTTTGTAGCCTTCCTTTTATTACTGACATACCTGTAGAAGCTTTTCCTGTTGCCCTTGACATTGCAGGTCAATGATAGATTTAATTCTGTAAGGGTTTCACCTTTTCTAACCTGATACCTGGCTGCTCGGATAATTTGTCTATATTCCTCCCAGACTACCTGTCCTTGCTTTCACCCTCTGTAGGCTTCTTTTTTTGTGTTTGAGTTTGTCCAGGAGTCACTTGTTCATCCACACAGGTCTCTTGGCATTTTTGCCTGACTTCCTTTTTGTTGGGATGCATTACGCCTGAGATTTGAGGAGGTGATTCTTGAATATTGTCCAGCTTTCCTGGGCCCCTCTTCCTCCAGGGCTTTATCCCATTGTATTCCACGCAAGAAGATCCTTGAATAAGCCCAAGCCAGCTCTTCTGAAGTCCAAGGTAGCAAGCTTGCTGCCCTAAGGATCTTGAACTCCACCATTTAATGGACATTTATCTAACAATTCACAACTGCATGAAGAAAACAGACATAAAGTCTGATTAGCTCATTTCAATAAGAAATTGGTCTCAGAAAAGTGCTCACGTAAAATGCTGTTTCATGGAAGGCTTTCTAGTAGCTAAGCTGTAGCTATGAAAATTGCAGACATCTGGTTCAGTAATGATTCTACACCAAATTGGAAAGTTTTGCTGACATATTACTGTTACCTCACTGGCTATCTTCTGTGCATAGCTCCCTTTGGTTTAGAATATTTTATCGAAAACTACAATGTAATGCTAGGCGAAGTTCAGATATGACTTAGCTTGAGCTATGAAAGGCATATGTTTGCCATCAGAATGGCTCACATTTTTAATCCTTAGAGAAAGGTGACTTCTACTTTCCTGTATATTATTGAAGTGGAAATGCCTTATCATTTATTTTGGGCATTTGGTAAGTTTCCAATTCCCAGTTGCGTTAATTTGTATCACCATAATTGTTTTTTTCTTTAGTCAACCAGTGACAAATAAATTACAACCGTCCTCTAATTTAGGACAATGAAGCCAACTCTGCTATTTGTCAAAGGAGCCTTTTCCCTCAGAAATTTTCTTGAGACAATTCCGGTTGATGGGTGCTTTTTAATAACATCTTATTTCTCTTCTTTACTCTCAGGATTCTCCTGCACCTTATTAACCGAGAGTGGCAAACTGTCAGTTTGTAGAGGTGTGTAGCCATTAGCTATATTGCTATAGCTGTTGATCCAATCTGAAAAGGCAGATGAAGACTATTCTTAATTGAGGCCACTTTCATTTTCAGAAGTTTTGTGAATCATGCTGAAAGAGCTGAATAACAAGCTGTCATCCTGTTTGGACATGAGGCATTCTTTATGTCCCACACAGTGTGTCTTTTCAAATAGAGCATGGAGCCTAGCAGTGATTTTTCTTTAAGGAACTATTAGATTTTGAAAAAACTGTTAGTCTAAGAGTAGAACAGACAAAGCCAGTGATGGAGAAAGACTTAATGTCTCTGTAGAGACACTGATGCTCCAAAATTGGTTATATGTGCTTCACTGATAAATACAGCAATTCCTTCTTGGTTAGCATGCTAATGCCAGATGTGTTCCAGGCTTACTAAGTAAAAACTCTGAAGGTCTTTCCTAATTTACTTTAATGTTCTGAGCGCTGGAAAAAACTGCTTCTATGGAGAAGACTCCTTTTTTCACTTACTCTTCAATAAATTTTGATTTTTAGAATGCTCCAAGGTCAAATTTCAACCCACTTCAAAGAAATGTTTATAGAGTCTGTCAACAAAATAAAACAGTTAAACTGAAAACACAGGAGGAGTTGCTAAGTTATTGAAGAAATTTATTCTGAAATAACAAAATTTTACATTACAGCATGGGAGGCTCTAGACCCAGAGAAATAAGTCACGTTATCATCATGAGCTCAGATATCTTATTAAAGATCAATGAACAGACAGTTCATAAAAGTAGTCCTATTTGATTGTTAACAAAATAGATATGCTTTCCTTCATATAGGAACACATGAATACTAGATTCAAAAGTCTGTACCAAATTAATCTGTTATCCTAATAGAGACAAATTTTATATACGACTCTCCAGGCTAGCTCAGTGGAGATTTCCTACCATAGAAGTGGCATAACCCCAATGAAATAACTAGAGAAACAAAGTTTCTATATCTCATAATTCAAGGACAAATGTTTTCAAACCAAAAACATTTTTGTCATTCTAGAAAAACACCGCTGAATTTAGTGAAGTTACTAATTACATTTACAGCCCGCATGAAGGTTCAACAAACAGATTTATACCACAAGGTTTTTTCTCAGATTGAAAATGTCAGCATTTGGGAGAATAGTAATTCTCCTTGATTACTCTTCTTTGCGGCTTTTCCCTCTCCTTACCATTTCCTACAGCCTCTGGAAACAACAAGATAGGGTCTAATCAAGAGTTTGTTAAATTCAAAAACTCTCATAAAATATAGGAACAAAATAATTAATTTATATGATAAGCATTGTAAGTAATGTTAAAATAATATATAATTTATCTAGGAAGATTATTCTAGCATATTAGAAGACTATGATTGTCCTTTTTCATGTCTTGGTCGGTTTGTCCCTTCCAGTCAAATTCAGGTAAATATTCACAGTTTCTTCTTCCATCTATTTCATTTGGAATGGAAATAATACCCTGGTGTCTATAACTGCTGGAACTAAACAAACTTTTTTATTGCTATGCAAAAGGGATACAATGGCATTGTGTAACTGTCCCCAGGATAAAGTTCAAAAAGTGGGACTAATCCACAAAATCTGTACATTCATAAGGCTTCTTCTCTTAATTTTTTATGTACTGAAATGAGTCCCGACTGTGCCTATCATTGCTACTTTTTAGAAAGGTCTTGTGTAGTATATATTATTTCATATATAACGTATATATTTTGAGATATATTCACACAGCATGCTGCTTTCTAAGATTTCTCAACTATTGTGCTGCCTGTAACTGCACCAGATTAGTTTCTTAACTGATATATCTGTTTATGAAATGTTAGAATAAATCATATTATGAAGTTCAAGTTCTCGATATGAGTGACTGAATGCTAACATTTTTGCTAGGATCATGCAATTGTTTCAACATGTGGTGTATTTAAATCAGTTGTCAGTTTACCCAAACAGAAAAGAGACTTACTTGATTTTATGTCTGCTCTCTTCAGTGTTAAGGAGACTTGAACTTTGAATCTTACCAGATTTCCTGCAGTAGTAGAAAGGATTTTGATAGAACCTAAAAAGAAACTGCCTTTTATGTGGGAAAAAGATCCCTTTTGTAACCTCTCAGAAAAAAAAGAAACTACGGTTTAGGTGAAAGTTCTTCAGCAAAATTAATTTAATTGCCAAGGACCATCAACAAGGACAAAATAACTGGAACTGTAATAATGAAACTTTTATAAGACTTAGAATAACATTATTAATCAAGGAGTATAGGAAAGACCTAGGTGCTCTTTGAGACTGGAATAACAGGAAGAGATGAAACTGAGGACTACAGAGTAGAAGGCTATTCACAGAGCAGCTGTGACTTATGACAGTTAATCATTCAAAAATGAAAAAGCATGAGAATGAGGATTAATGTTTGAGAGACTGATGATGCGTATGATGAAACTATGAGAGCATACATAAAAAAAAAAAAAAATCTAGGCAAAAATACTGAAGCAGCTCCCTGTAGATGAAAGAGCAAGTTTTAAAGCAAATATTATACTGTTTTTTGTTTTTTTTTTTTTTTTTCCGGTAACTCTCTACTCCTCATGGGAAGAAAAGACTTCAACTACTGGATCCATATTTTGACACCATTGTTTCTCCTAACAACAATATAAGCTGTTTACCTGAAATATTAGGTGACCTAACTGGAACACATTTCTGATTCAGATTTAAAATTAAGACAGTAAATAACACTTGTCTCAGAATACATCACATAGCCTATTAGAACCTATCCATTGTTTGCTGGTGAGTCACCCAAATTTGTAAGTGTGATTAAGATTTCAGCTGCTGGTGGCAGGGCAATTTGATCATTTAGATAAATTGCTAGAAAAGCATTTCTTTCATCCTGGTCACATCTTTCAAGCCAATTTCCCCTCAGTGGATTTTGAGAACGTCTTTGCTAACATGTATTATTCAGTTATTAGCTATGATGAATTCCAAATCCAGCCTGAGTTCTGTAAGATATGAACCTGTCCTTTTCCACTTCCTGAAACTAGAGAAAACATTTCCAAAATGAGAGAAAAAAAACCCCACCTTACTCAGAGCAATAAGAGACATTACATTTTTCAGACTCCCTTAAAAGTGACAATTAAATTGCTAAGCCTTCTGAGAAAAGAGGATGAAAGCTAACTTAAATAATTAAACATACCTAGAGCATCTCACCTATGTGCTACACTTGTTTTCAAAGTAGTCATTTTTGGAGAGCCATTAACAAGTGAAAACTGAGGTCACTGTCTTCATGTCCTCTGTCAAAAAATAAATAATTCAACAAGTAATGTCCTGGCTACATTGTAAAAAAACATGCGTTCAAACAGTGGAGGTATAGGGAGACATCAGCTCTGAAGAGAGTCTTTTTTCTTTCCTGATGAGAGAATTTAATAAATAAATAAATAAATAAACCCAGTGAGACACCCCTCTGGATTTTCGTAAGGCTCTTCCTCTGATTATTCTCTCCCAAAAATGGGAAAAACAAACAAACAAACAAACAACCTTTCTGGTTCCTCATGAAAACCTATAAGTTCTCTATAAATCATTCAATGTTCAAATAATTGAGTGCTGCCTTCCTGGCATCAAACTATCAACTCTTAACTTCTAGCTTCTTAGCTTCTTGTGGAGCCTTTTTTTGCAACCTTATTCACAGCAATGGTGAAAGCATGTGAAATGACCTGTTGCCTCTAGTGTCAAGGCTCAGGATAGCAGATTATTCTCTACCTTCTAGCTACTCAGTATTTAGGTGGGGAGTGAGATACCTTTAGATATGCTGTAAGGGAAGCATAGGTGTATGTCAGTAGCAGTGTGCTGGAAGCGAAGGCACAGGGTAGACACGAGTGCAAAAGAGACTGATATTTGGGTCCTGTCAACTGACCAGTTCATACATCAGTGATATCTTCACCACCTCAAAACCTGAAAGACAACAGAGAGTGAAATGTTAGCATTGCCATCTGGACTATATGTAATGCACAAGGATCTAAGCAAGGATGTCCAATTCTTGGTTCTGATGGGTGAAAATTGTATGGGGAGCACATTACCAAAGTCCTTTTGGGCAAAGGGTCTGGTAAAATCCCAAAACTAGAGAAAATTCTGTTTGTTCATATTTATCAAAATCTCCACATTTTCACTCCCTAATGCATCAGGCCCAGGGAAAGAAACCACTGGAGAGACAGAGATCTCTCTGTTGTTGTCCCTGCATCAAAGCACTTCCATGCAGAGCATGAAGACAGCAGACAAAAGGTTGTTTAGTGTATGTGTTTATATAAATTGGTAGTTACATCTGATTTTTTTTTCATAACTGATCACACAGGTAAAGAATTTTATTTATTTTTTTTTAAATTTAAGCCCAAACCTTACATTGCTAACAAAAGGGAGAGGTCACGCAGTATGATTTCCTTCAAGCTTACCAGTGTTTGGCAGTAGGAAACCATGTTGCCTGAAACTGCTATTGGCAACATTTTTGACATTTTAATTACATTGTTACTCTCTTGTTTCTTTTGAGCTGAAACTACACAAAATTTGAGGGAAAGGAGTTGTAAATTTTAAACTCAGCTTTAACAGTGGTTTTTTGTTTTTTTGTTTTTTTTTTTTTCTCTAGAAGCTGTTAACATTCTTTGGTCTTTTAGGACTCTGCAGTTAGTCCAGCACTGGAACTTCAGTGTAATATCAGAGACTATGACATTTTCTGGTGATACAGCATCATCAGAAAAGCTTCAGAGTGGAAAAATACCAGCAGATTTCATTAACTTTGCTCAGTGTTATACCTAAATCTGTGAGATCACAAAGGAGGCATGAACCTCTAGATATCTTATAATCTTTTGAATCAAAAATAACTTCTCCTGAAAGTACCATCCTAGGCAACTCAAGCAGGAATCTTTTACCTAAGCAAAATACACCAGTTTGATTCAAACCATTTTATGTAGTGAAATGAACGTTTTCTCAATGAAGAGGATAAGACTGTGAAATATAATATTGAAAGAGAGAAAGAAGCAGCCATGTAAAAAATTTATTGTTAAACACTCAAACTTCTGAAGACATTGAAATCTTGAGGTGAGCAATTGCTTAGCAACAGTCCATAGGTAACTGAAATTGAAAGAAGGTAGTCAGTAACCTTAAATGTCATTAGAATAAGAATGTGGAGCAGCCCTTCTAGAGGTCATATTGTGAGCAGGGGAAAAAAAAAAAAAATCTTAGCTAGTTTTAAGATAAAGTTTGATATCTGTCTGAAAAGGATTTTATGCTGTGGTTATCTCCATGATATTTGGACAGCAATTACAATCACACTTTTTGTATAATTTCTGACATTCTCAATGCTTGGACAAGGTATTTGGGTAAACTCTGTTCTGATACTATTTTAAAGCTTCTGAGGCTGCTACTGTCCTCCAGGAGTTTGAAGAGATGTGTAAAAATGCACCAGGCAGCAATTCAGCACATAAGATAGGTTGTGCTTCATTTAACCTGTTCATCATGCCACTCATCTCTGGAAGGCAAGACTCTGCCAGGCAGGCTGATATCTGTCCTGCCCTTTGTGGGCAGTTGGGCTGTTCGGTGGCAAGGGGTGGCATGTGTCCCCTTCCAACCACAGAAATAACAAATTGGTCTGAGGAGAGGACATGGTTTAGCAAAGCTGGCCCCAGGCCAACAAATTAAACAAAATCCTATTTAATTTCTGCTGTGTAGATGGTACAATTACAGAAACATTAGTGTGTGTGTGTGCTCCAGAAAGATATGATCTTAATGACCAGAGACTCGAATTCTATTGCACTTTCAATCTCCAGATGGTTGCAAAATATAGCCGTTAGTAAAATTCATTGCAAAGTGTGAGCTGAAAGTAGTAGCTACTAAATGCTTGATTTAAATGAGCCCAGCCAAGTAAATGCATCTGAAGGGCAACAGGGGAACTTAAATCCCTTCCTCTATAGTAACTATGATTTTTAATATCAGCAGTGAAATCACTTCATTCCTATTTACTTCTTCTGAGTCTAAAGTAGCAATATTGTCCTTGCCATCTGTTTCTGTTGCTTCCCATAGCCAGAACCCAGGTTCTTTTCGAATCAAACATCAGCAAGCCAGCCCTTGGCCCCAATTCCATCCTCATCTCAATAACAGATGCAGTTCCTATGTCTGGTTTGGATGTTTTGGGTGGATACAGCTAAAGATTTCCTCAATTTCTTTTCCAGTCTTTGAAAAAGGCTTCTACATTATGTGCAAACCTGGAAGAAAAAAACCAGCATGTTATCAAAATAAATCTCACTCAGCTGGAATAGGCTGAACAGAGGTTAATACAATTACTTAATGGTTGTCTCCTTTTGCCTCTTCCTTCAGGCAGCTGTGCTTTTACATGTTCTGCTTCCCTCTCCTAATATGATTCATTAGAGTTTTTTTATTTCAGAAAGGAAAAAAAAAAAAAAAAACTTTCATCGTGTTCTTTAAATAAAATCTTTCTCCATTATGAAAGGAAAAAAAAAATGCTCAAAAAAAATGTACATGTAATGTTGAAATTACTAATTTACAACAAATACATAATTTTAATTTAGAATGAATAGGCCATTGCTCTTAAATTTGATTCATTCTTGAGGTCAGAACTCATTAAATTAAGAAGGAATAGCACTGAAAATTTGATCAATAATTTGGATTGATTTGATCGATAACTTTAATGTTTTACTCCAGTAAATATATGACTTGAGAGAAAACACGATAAATAGCAGTAGGAGTTAAATAAATATGCTTAATAGAACTCTAATGAGAACAAAATTTAATGAACTGCATGTATATGTTTTCAACATTCCTGCTTCAGAGAAATTGAAAGTGCTAACTCCTGCTACCATCATTCCTCCAGGGATTTAAAGCACAATCAGTAAGCTGCACAAAAAAAACTGACCTACAAGTAGGGAGGGCAGCAAGTGAACAGTGAATGAGATAGCTGAGACAATTAATCTTTGGCATTCACTTGTATCTTGTGAAATAATTATTCTGCTGTGTTTAGGACATGTCAAAATATTCATACCTAGAGTCCCCCAGAACTAGACCTCCTGTGCAGATGCTCAGCATTTTGTCATCCTCTCAAGCACAGCTGTCATAGTCCATCCTTGGTACTGCTCCCTGTCACTAACAGAGGTGGACACTATTTATTCCTCAGTCATCCTGACCCAGTATTTCTATCTTCCTGCAATAAAATTGCAATATTTTTGCTATACACATTGTCCAATACAGCTTGTTTCATAGCATATTGAAACATGAAAATCAATCCTTTTTATTGCTAAATGAAAAAGGAAAATTTTATTCACCTGTGTGTTTTTACCATCATTAACTCTGTGAGTAAAATTTTAAATTATAACGTTGAGATTAGGAATACAGAAAACTAATTAAAAAAAATCCCTGAGATCTGGGGAGATGGACTGGATGACTGAAATACAAGGTGGGTGAATCACTTCCTGGATAAAAAAAAATATAGCTCAAAGTTGTGATCACCCATTCAAACTTCAATAAATATAAATCTTAGTGCCTCAGGGCAGAAAAGAAAAAAAACCCAAACAACCACAAACAGTACAAGCTAGTGGCTGGTTGGCTGGGTAATGCTTCGTTAGAAAAAACATGGGAATCATGGTAGGAAACCAGTTAAACATGAGACAGCAGTGCATCTTTGCAGTGGTGAAGACTAACAGCATACTGTGTTGCATTAACAGGAGTACAGTAAGTGGGATGCGGAAAAGGATTATTCTGCTCTGCTTGGCATTTACGAGGAGGTATGTGCTGCCCTCTCATTTTTGCCACCTCAGTGCAAGAGATGTGACTTGTAGACAGATCAGAGGGCCAGTAGCACGCTCAGGGGTTTGCAGTACTTGGGAAAAGCCTGAGGGAACAGGTTTTTTGAGCCTGGAGAAGGGAAGGCTGAAAGTGAAGACTAACTGAAGTCTTCCACAACCTACAGTGCAGTTACAGAAAAGGCAAAACCTCTTCTCAGAGGTACAATGGTCACAAGTTCAAGTAAGTGAAAGAAATTTCACCATCAGAGTGGTAAACATGAGAACAGGTGCCCAGAGAGGCTGTGGAAGCTCCATTCTCAGAGATTTTCAAAATTTCAATACCCCAGTCAGTTTCTGAGCAAAATTATATAACTTTAACTAGAGTTCAGCTCAGTGAAGGAGGTAGGACTGGATCACCTGCAGAGCTTTCTTCCAACCAGAACTGCCTTGTGATTCCTCCAGCCTAAATTCTAGCTCTGGTCCTGCTCTGTGTAATGTTAAGTAATGAAGTATCAGTTCTCACCACAGTAAATCAGCAAGAAGGTCCTATGAAGATAAACTATATAGCTTCCTTCTCATTGTATGGGGGTTGTGAAATGCATAAAATGACAGGTGTTCCTTCAAGGATTTACCAAGGGTGATTTACTCAAGGTCATGCAAGTCTATGGGACATCTGGAAAGTCAACTAAACACAGGTTTCCAACCAGCTCACTGATTAATCAGCTACCTATGCACTGAATGATACCTGCAGCTTCTGTAGGAATAGGCCTGTTGAACTGATGCCTCCCACCTACATAGCAAGGTTTTTTTACATGGGCCATGCAAAAATGTAAAACTTCAGTGAAGTGAAAATTTTACAAAAGAAACTGATGTTACGCTCAGTTCTTCTTTGTCTTTGAGTATGTACATATGCTCTTCACAAAAGGTCAGCAGCATAACAATAATGCATTCATATCCCCCTCAACAGATACCCGTTATTTTGATTCAGCAAACCACTATGATCTTAGCTGCAGACAAAAGACCCTGACCAAGTTAAAAGGAACCAGAAATAAAAATGGGTGTACTTTGAAAGAAAGGAGCAAGTAATAACAAAGTATTTCCTATTTCTGTCTTTCTCTGTATGCAAAAATGTCATGATTCTTGGTCTGCCCTATTAACATTTGTTTAATTAAAACCCTTGCAAGTTCATATTGATTTATCTTTTTTTCTTAGTCCCTTAAATTGTATCAAATACTATGGAGTTATTTTAAGAAAAGTATGAACTGTATTACTATAGCAATGTTGTATCTGAAGTAACAGATAATAAAATTTTAGATATAGAAACACATCTTATAAAAGAGGTCAGGCAGAAAACCCAACTCACATCCACAGTACTACCCAACAGTCAAGGTGTATTACAGGATTTTTTTTCCCTTGTTTTCTAAACCCTCAGATATTAGCTGGGGCAAGAGCCATACTTTATGATTAGCCAGTATTTTGATCACATATAGCAATCTTATGCTACTGCAATGAAAAAAAAAAAACATACACACATAAGGAACCCCTACTGTAATGAACAATGTTTTGTTCCTCAAAACATTCATACATTTGTACAATTTCTATAAGATTTATTGTTATGGTGGAGAAAAATCAGAAGCCTCATGTCAAAAATTACTAGGTAGTGCTCATTTTATAGCTGGAGAGGGAAACAAGATAGAAGAGAGCAGCCTTGCTGTTAACAATTCTGTATTGAGACCAGGTTAGCCATGCCTGTCATATCACTTCTCCTTACGTTAGTTCAAGTGTAAAGCACTGCACACACAAATAGCAGTATTTCCTTGAAAAATATATATGAATATATTTTATTTGACCCATTTCCTTACAAAAGGGATGAATAAAATGCCAGAAATCTTTCCTCAAGCTCTTTGTGAAGAAAATTCCTTAATCTCCACAGACTTTTTTGCAGTGGAGAAAATCATCGCTGGCAGGGCATGCTAACATATTTCAAAGAACACCTCCAAGGCCTACAGTAACAGGTAGGGTTTAAAGATAATTTATGGTCTGTGCAGATGAATTTGAGTTCATAGAGCCACTCACAAACCTCCTAGAATAGGAGTCTGGAAGAGGGGATTCACCTGAGTGCTTTGCTTCAAGTCACCAGAGGATCCCTTTCTCAGCAATGGAGAACTTATATGTATTGTCAAAGAGAACAGGCAGTATTTATAAAACAAGCATCTGAAAGAGAATAGATAAATTGTAGCTTTCTTCATTGTCTTCTGAGGCAGTTTGCATTGACTAGGTAGGCCAAGCACATCCCTTACCTCTGTCTCTGTACATGACACTACTTCCACTATTGATAGCACTGGTACAAAGGTCATTCTGGTAAATACTGTAATTAAAGCTTATCTTTACGAATTTTTTTTTTTCTGAGTAACATATTTACACTGCTGTTAAATGGCTGATCCACATTGATTTGGTAGAATTAAGTAATCACTAGCTATCTAATGTCTTTTTTTGGCTGGTACTGCCCACCCTCGCTATCAGTGGTGCAGCTGAACTTTATTTTTTTTCTTTTTTACGTAGAATAAGTGCCATCTTTCTTGAAATGTAAAGCAAAGACATTGCTGAGCAAGACATAAGATGGTTGCACGAATAGTAGCCCACAGTGAAATGAAGTCATGAAAAGGCCTAACATTTACGCGCAAGAAAGCATCCCAATACACAAAGTAAAGACCTCCATGACCTTTTCAGAACCAACTTTTTTACAGTCCACTGGCAATGACTATGCTGCTGTCTACACAGACATCCTCATAAAGAAGTGTCTACCTGAGTGAAATACTCAATAATTTTTATTACCAGCTAAATATTTGAGTTTCTTAATTTCTCAGATTAAAAACTCTGAATGCATTTTTCCTCATATCAGTTACCATCTCTTTTGATGCAGAGAAGCAGATCCCATCTGTCCTTCAACAACAAAACCTTGATTTGACCATTCTAGGTGGGACATACATTTTACTGTTCACATGGAGAGGACCATAAAGGAAGCATCAATCACACAACTACTGGATTTCTTGGCTTTACATATTTCAGATTGATTTTTCCTTCCCAATATAGGCAATTCTAGCAGCACCAAATGTGGTCTTATCCCTAAATTCATCTTTACCCAGAGCAGTGTGATCAGTATTCTGTAAGAATGTGGGAATACTACAGCAAGTGAAGGTAACAAGCATTAACATGCCATAGGTTCAGGGAGAGCTCAGGCTGGATGGAAGCTCAGGAGGCTCCAGGTCTGGCCTTGCTGCAGCAGGCCCAGGGCTGAGGTCTGATGGGGCTGCTCAAGGTTGTGTCCTCTTGGGACTGGAAACCCCCCAAAGCCAGCACAGCCTCCCTGGACAGCCTATGCCTCTGCTCCTCTGGGCCCAGGGGAGAAATGTTCTCAGCTGCTGTAGAACTGAAAGAAGACAATGCAAAGGAACAGATGACCTTGTCTTTCCACATTACCAAACTTCTTAGAAGTAAACAGATTTAAGAAAATCCGTACCCATTGACAAAACAAAGAAATTCTAAGAAGAATCAGTATCAGTTTTTATCGTTTCCTGAGAGCAGGTGTTGTAAACGTGTACAGACATATTTCCAAAATATCTCCTGATAACAGAACATGTAACTCTCCAGGGGATAAAATTCTTAATTGGACCTGCAGGACATCTTTTATCAGCTCTGAGATAATTTATTTTACACGACTCAGAAGCATTTGTCAGAGAAAATAAGTTTATCAAAACAATTCTACATCATTGAGATTATAACAAAAGAGTAGAGTTACATCCCTGGCAAGGAAAGACATCTTCAAAGCAGCTAGTGACAGTGCTTGCAAGATACTAGATTGTAGAGTTATTTATTATAAAAAAAAAAAACACACACTTTTTCAGATATGACAATTCCATCCATGAGCCAAGTTTCCAAAAATTTCATTATAAAATAAATGTTACAATTTTACAGATCTCATTTAATTGAGACTTTAGTGATCATGTTATCTGTCCACGAGTCTCCAAGAGTCATTTTTGGACACTAATATTTAATCAAATTTTTACAGAGGTGCTGAGGTCTTACCAGGTTCCTGAAGGCGCAATGAAAATCACCAGTCGGGTGTAGCGCCAGCGGTGCACCTCATGATGGAAAGGCAGGGACAGATTGGTGCTTCTCTATTTTGCCCAAAAGCAGGAGCAGCCAGCAGTTACCAACTCCACAGCCTTGAATCAATTTGTGGTACTTCAAGCAGCATTATAAAGAGACAGGTAAAGGAAATTAGGTTCTTGGGTAAGATTAGTATCTTCTGCTGTGTGAGGAAAATGAGATTTCTGTTCTGACTGATTGAAGAAGGTTTATAGGAGAATGGGAGGTATTACAGTAGGGGCCATGGAGTAGTTGCAGAAAGTTGGGATTTTGATGGTGGAGAGGCAAGAAATGTTATGTAAGAATCCACAGGACACCAGGCCTCCTCAGTTCCACTGTTCACTGAATGTTTTGTTTTAAGAATGAGGTTGTATTGTGAAATACTTCTTGTGTTCTGTCCTCAAGTTACCTTAGAGCAAATTACTGCACCTTTCTCTGCTGGTAGGAACTTTAATTTTTGTCATTGATAGCTTACCTTCTCTCACTACAAAAGGATAGTTTAAAAAGAAACAACAGAAACAATCAAACCAAAAAACACAAACATAACAAAAAACCTGTTTGAGATGTTATAAAAGACAATAAATAACAGAATATGGAACTATGAAGGATCTTGAGTAGGCAAGATAAACTGTGCCTAAACTAATCCAAACATTTTTACCTGACATATCTTTTAAAACCCTCCAATAACAGGAATGCAGAAACCTCCCTCGGTGCCCTGTTCCAGTGCTTCACCATCTTTACATTGACCTTAACAACAATTCCTGCACCAGTAGCTGACACTGTCATTGTTAATGCTATACTTGAGTAGCAGGCAACCTCTTACCAAGAAGGACTATATGGCCATTGTGGGTCACTTCGAGCTGAAATATTCTAACCATTTAGAGAAAGAGATGACCTATGCTTCTTAGCCATAATACAAAAGATGATCTATTCCATTTACCTTAACTTTTGATTACACTGAAAGGAAAGGAACTCAAAGCCATCCTGTCAATGACACATTTTAACAGAAGCATGAGTCCAGCAATGTTAATGCAGAAAAGAAACAGTCTTGTTTCAAGTTCTTACCAACGCATCTAAAGCTATGCAGGTAATAAAAACACGAGGCACAAAAATTCTTTATCAGCTGCTCTTAAGTAAAGTACTTCCTTAAGGGGTAGGTCTGCTTTGCTTCACATTAATCTTGGAAGACTCCTTATTGAAAAAAAAAAAAAAAAAAAATTTAAGTCCATCATATTATTTCCTATGTACTCTGGAGAGATGTTAGCTGACATCCTTCTGCAGAGAACAATGTAAAGGCTTATTTGGAGACACCTTCCAGATGCCATCTACCTACAGCTTCCCAACCTACTTCTTTTCACTGCCTATAATTAAGACATTTTAGGGGTCTCATGCTATGCCATTTCCTCTTTGAGTGACAAGAAATATTGCACAGGATTTGGCTATGGGTGTATGCATACATATGAAGATTGAGACACTAGAGCAAAAAATTTAATTCATGGTAATAACATCTCAATAAATTCCTGTTAAAATATTAGAAGAACCACATCTGCGTGTCTTTTCATAAGACATAGAACAATTTTGTTCAGTAGATCTTCCTTAAACAATCCAGATTGCTGCAACTGGAACTGAAATCCATCTACAATGACACCATTTCACTGTGAATGCTCTGAGGTCTGAATATTTGTCCTTCTGCACTACTCTGAAAGCAAAATTGATATTTAAATGTAAAAGACTTTAGCCTATGGAAGATAAGCACTTACAAGGAAAAATTCTGATAGCTGTAAACAGGTCTTTCAGCACCATTCAGTTACCAAATAAAATGGATTCTCTCATAGAAATTACACAACTGATTTTTCAATATGTTTTTAATACTTTGAAGAGACTTGTGTGACTGTATGCCTAATTATTTAATAGTGCAGAGATCCTTAGAGTTTTTAAAAGTGTCTAGAATAATAGGACTATGACTGAGTCTGAATTTGCAAAGATGCTTTTCATTATCAATATAAATGGCAAATTGTTTGTCCTCTTTTCCCCTCTCACAAAGCAAGCTTTAGCCCCAGCTAAGCTGCTGGCACAGGAACCTGGCTTGTGGCAGGTTTTGCTACACAGCAGCCCCTGGAAAACCAGGAGTCTCACTAGTGCCTGCTTTATCCAACTCCACAATAGCCTGTGCTAAAGCAAATCTCTGCGTAGCATCACCAGTTTTCACTGACCCATACCCTTCTCAAAGGTTGCTCCTCATAGTGAATTTCATGCAGCATGGTGCTCAGCAGGCTGTGGCTCTGGAAGCACAGGTGAGGTCCCAAGCTGACAGTTAGCTGCTGTTGCCTGACTCCTGCAGACAGAGCTCCTCTTTATCACTACTAGAGAAACCTCCTGCTGCAGACTCAAGAGTCTGCTAACATAACCTTCCTCACCCTGTCTGTCATGTCCACTCCCTGCCATGTCTGTCAGCCTGATTCCTGGATGCCAAGCCCTTGAGCACATCACCAGGATGTGGACACCTCCAGCCTGCCAGCACACCCTAACCCATGCTCACCAAATGCTTCTCTCAGAGCAGGCTCCCTCTGTTTGCTGCTTTCACTCATTCATTTCACTCCTCAATACCATGCAGGCTTTGCTGTAAGACAAATCAGAGGCTTATTTGTCAAAGTTGAAGGCAATAAACTCAGAATTACCTACAGGACTGCAAGTACAGGTGATATAAATTGGTATTCTTAACAGTAAGAGGCTTCCTGACTTTTGCTGGGTGTTTCACACAATGCCTTTGTGGCATACGTTGGCCTGAGAAGCTGATGTTCCTCTTTCATGAAATAGTGACATAGTCAAGTAATCCCATCAGCTTCTGATGGATTTCTCTCTTTTTTACAGATACACCAAGCTTGACTTCTACCTTCCATTTGGGGTCATGCCAGTAGCTTACATATTGTACTACCACTAGTTTAGATTTTCCCCACTGTGCTATCCCCTTCTACACTAGCCAGGAGCAGACAGCACAGGCCCCAGCAGTGGGACAGCAGAGCTCACTTAGCCCAATGACTTCTGGTGTGGGAAGGGTGGGGAAAGACCGAGGAAGGTGGATTTCCCAGTGATTGCCACTATAAAGGTATTCTAGTGTGTACTGATAGGTGTTTTCTGGTCTATAAAATCTGGCCATGAATCACCATAGTCTTTATTAAATCTTCATGAAAATATTCAAAATTATTAAAAATAAATGAAACATGATCGTCATTAAAAATATGTTATATCAGTTTTGTTAGAACTTTGGCTTTTGATGTTCTTCCAGCTTTTTGCTTGAGAATGCACATGGCTTTTATGGATAGGAATTTTGGGAAAGATGAAAAACTGCCTGTATGGATGTCTACTTCTGTTTCCTCCTTGTTACTTGTTCTCAGCTTTCAGATCTCTGAATCAGAGACTCAAGAGAAGCTCTCCTTAGAAGTGCAGCATATGAGTTTCTGCAGTTACCTCCCAGAAATACTTAGAGAATTAAGTCAGGATAAGGAAATGGCAAAAAATAGACTGACAGTCAAAGACATTTTTCTCTTGAGAAACTTGCGAATTACCCAACACTGACAGCCCCGACTGCTTGGATTAGCCATCTTTCACAGGAATAAAGCCTTCATGATTGTTTCTGTCTTGGACACTGAAATTACCTCCAGTCTCTCCTCAGGGTCCCTTCAAAGGCACAAGCATATTAAGCCACTGTTTTTCTGGAAACAGCCACTAAATAAAGAGGCTAGAGGAAGAACAGCCACTGTAAGCAGCTCTGAAACTATACACTGCTGGGTTATTACATTTTTCAGTTTTGGTTTTGTAAAAGCTTAAACAATTACTAAAAATATGTAACTTTAAATACAATCATAAAAATAACAGTATTATATAAATAACATTAGGGAGCAACCGTGAGAATATCAGTTAGGCTAACTCCGGCAGGATCAGTTCTCCCTGTGTTGTTCATGAAAGACATATGGCTAAATTGTTTTTAATATCTCCAGCAATTAAGATTTTACAATCTCTGCAGATGTCTGCTCATACAGAGCAAAGCTATATTTTTGACTAGCACTGTCGCTTTCCCTGATAAGTAGAAAGTGGTTTCTAGCAGCTGACTTGTTTCTTTATCTACTAAAGCCTTGGAAAATAGTTCATCCTCTCTTTGTACCATACTTATGTACACCTAAAGTCTTTTACTTTGTCCCAACCATTTCCTATTCTGTGTCTTTTTGAGGTCTATTTTTTTTTACCCCAATATTTTTCCAAGGGCCATCTTTTCTAGAGATTCTCCTGGACTCTTCCTGGTCACTTCACATCTTTCTTAAAGTGTAATGGCCACAACAATTCAGCTTGGCAATACAGGTCTGAGAGGAATAGAAATCCTGTGAGCTGCATTTCTGAGCATACATCCCAGACAGGGTGTTCACAACTGTACAACCTTATTAACTTATGTTCAGCTTGTCATCCACCATAAATCCCACATTCTCTCTAAGATCTGGTATTTCATCCTATTACTGGTTTGCTAGTTATTCCTAATGGTGTTGCCACTAAGCTTCATCTTGGTTTTTCAGAACCAATTGTCAAGATCTATCAACATACTCGCAGTTTTTCATCCCTATTATATTAACCTTTGCCATTCACTTTACACTTTCAGCCAGCAACCGTGTTATCTTGCATATACAAAGTAACACTTTTTCCATTCTCCCTTATTTGTCCTTCTTGAGCATACTACAGCAATTTATGTTCATCTTCTAGTCATATAAGTCACCCCCCCTCTGTTATACCAACTACTTCACAACAGTGATGAGATTAAGCTTCTTGCATTAATATATAGTTGCCTACATGTATTTATGGTATATAGTATAGAAACTTTTGGTGGGCTGACCAGCTATTCACTTTTATTTCTTCTAAATAAAAACCTTAGTGACTTAGTAGCTACTAAGAATAATCTTTTTGTATCTAGAACTTCATTGCTCACATTTAGTTAGGATTTTTTCATGTATAACTACAGATCCAGGCTGATATCTCTCCTTCCTAGACCAGAAACAGAGCAGTTTAGGATAATCTAGGTTGGCAGGATAATTGCCTATTTCTGTGAGGTGAATTCTCTTTTGTCTCTAGATCGTTGAACTTCATTTCTTGTTGAAAGGAACAAAGCTTATGCTCTTGATGAACCTTAAAGTAAACAAAATTTAAGTTTCAGTTACAAAGAAAGTAATTACAGATGCAAATATGTCAATTACTTTCAGAAATTATAGGTTACATGACTACCTGTTCATTTGCATGCACAATTACCCAAATTGAGTAAGAAACCATGACAAATTTAATGTGCCAGTTGGGTAGTATAATCAGGCATTCATCTAACTCACACCTGATTGGGCACATCTCATTCTGAAAATTATTGTCCTAGTTTTCTGCTTACTTTTAACATTCTGTTTGAAGGCTCTATAATAATTCTTTCATAGAACAAAGAGAAAACACATTGTCCCTAAAGAACATAGACAGCAGCACTACCTATAAGCTTTTATTTTCAGTTCAGCCTTGTCTAAAAACTGTACTCCATTCCACAGCAATCTATTAAACTTCTGAGAAAAATTCAACACCAAGAGCACCGATATTCAGAGCTTATGATTGACTTTTCTTTTAGTCCTCATAGGGACTAAAAGGGACTCATAGGTTGTATTATATGCACACAGCACTTGTGCAACATGAAACTTTTTTTAACTAGGATGGCATTTAATTCACTGATGACTAGATTTTCAGTGAGAGGTAAACAGATGTTTGTGGATGCCTGATTTAGCTGTATAAATATCAGCTGGTAATCACAAATCATGTATCTGCACACATACATACTTATATTTTGAAGTGGTTGTGCACATAGACAAACAAGTGATGTACGCATACATATACACTTCTAAGTCAGAAGAGTCACGTTCAGGTTAGTTACAGCTGAACTGGTTGAAAAAAGATGAAGAAGGATCTCATGATAAAGTATGAAAAGATTTCAGGATAAATTCAGAGTCAATTTAAGGAAAAAAAATAAATGAAGAAAAGTAATTATAATTCTACATGTATGGCAGCAGGCTTTCAATAAGTCAGAAATTATACTGGAAATACTGTGAACTCTTTGTAAATGTTATGCCACTACTGAACAGCAGTCAGAAAAAAACAATTAGAAAATGTGTAACTACCAGGAAAAGGAAGAAAACTGCATAAGTTTTTTTTTTTTTTCAAAACCTGTGTTTATTTATGTCTCAAATGCTGTTCATAGTGCTGGCCACCACATATCAGAAATCATATAGCAGATACCAGAAAATGGTAAAGGAGAATCAGAAGCAGCACTAAGAAATCTGAAAATCCTTGATAATTCTTGTCACAAGTATGTGTTGACCTCTAAGGAGAAATTATGTACAGTGAGACCCTTTTCAAAATTTAGAAAGGCAATCAACATTATAAAATATTTTTTAATTAAAAAAAGGTCTTGGAAAACAAACAAGAAATAGTAATAGATACTTTTACATAAGATAAGGGTGATACAATGAAGTTATAGGCAGCAGGTTCCACACAAACAAAAGGAAGCAAAGTTTTATGCAGTACAAAATGAAGTTGTGGAACCTTTTGCCACAGGATGATTTGGATAGCAGAAGTAAGAACAGGTCCAGAGATTTTAGAATGAATCACGGAAGAGACAGTAAGATATTCTGAAATCGGATGTTGGAAATGTGACTCTGCTTCAGTAAACACCTAATCCAGACTGCCAGAAGGGCAAGGAGTGCATCAGGAGAGGTGGCAACCTGCCCTTCCTGTTTCTTGTCATTTTTACCTAAGCATAAAATGTTGTTCACTGTTAGAAACAGACACTAGTCTATGTGGACCTTTGACCTCACCCCACATGGCTATATTTATAGTTATATTTATAATACAATTCTTGATCCTTTCCTTGGGAACTTCTACCTAGTTACCTTTTTCCTGCCTTGTGCACTGCTCTTACTTTCATCTAAGTATAGTCTTCATTCTCATTGAACTGCAACCTATTTTATTCAGACCATTTCTCCAATTTGTCAAGATCATTACATTTAAATCCATTTCCTCGCATCTTCTCTAATAACAATGATTACCTGAAGGAATAGCTGATGACAGTAACCCTAAATCTTTTAACACCTGCATGGTTAAATTACCCTAAAGCTCATAAAACTTACTGATGCCATATACAAAGGAATTATGGTATTTTAGAACTGTGGTATAGACATCTGGATAGATCTGGAAAGATAGAACATTATGGTTCCCAGAAGTCTACATGATTTTCCTTGCGTGTTATTATTTTGCATAATATCACTATTAGTATGGAACAACCTAAGAGTAGTTTCTGACCTATTAATATTTATAAGAGTGATGTGACTGCTGTTCTCAGCCTGTAAGCACCTGTTGAAGTAAGACGTCTAAAAAAAAAAAAAATACTTAAGTTGATATTAATTTGAATTATCCCATATTATACTTCCAAGGTAGTTTTTCTGTTACTAAACAGTAACACTTAGAGCCACAAAAGCACTGATCTACCAAAAACCTGGCCTTCATCTGAAGGCTCCAGAGTTTATTATTTTAATTTCTGGCAGTATGGCTGGGAAGGGAAATATAACATTGGTCCATCTGAAGAGGAAAGGCATATTGATTCTAGCAAAGTGCCATGCTAAAATGTCAGCTTGATCCGTGGAGAACTGCATCTAACCAGGCTTAGATTGAGGCAGATCACATGCATATCAGTCAGCAACAGCCTGTGCAGATAATCCTTTCAGGTACCTAAAAATGGGATGCACATGGCTGAGTTTGGAGTCATCTAAACTGATCAAGTTTAGAAGCAGGGGAAGGAGGGAAGGGATTTGGACACTTTACCCTGTGCTGCACCTCTTTCCATTAGGAAAATTCTCTTCTCCTGAGGCTGCCATCTATTTTTGCAGAACATAAGGAAGAGACAGTGCTTTTGTAAAAAGCATGTCTGGAGCAGAGGGCTTGTATTGACAGTCAAGCTTCCCCACTCCTTTTGTTCAATAACACAGTGTACTAAGACCTCTCTCACAACCTATGATAAACAATTTAAGTAGTAGGGTATTCAGGGAGGAAACTGCCAGCAAGAAAGTAGCAAGAAGACATATCTTCATTCCCTTCCACTAAAAGGGCTACACATGATACTAATTCATTTTTCATGAATTTACATGAAAGTAGGCTGCACCTGGGTTACAGTTCAGGCTCCTAGTTCTAAACCCGCTCAGTGAAATGAGTCCTGAAGACATGTCCAAGTACTTTTCTATTTGGAAGGTGTTTTGATTCGGGTTCTGTAACTCAGACTCCAAGACAACTATCTATGGTTTTCTTTGATGAGGTTTCTACTTGTTTGACAAAACCAACCGGTAAACTTTGCTTTTTATAATGTATTTGATTTAGTACCACGTGTGAGTCTTATTACAAAATTACAAGCCAGTAAAGAACACATTAAATGGATTAAGAACTCACTAATTGGCAGATGCTCAAACACAGCTATCCATGAAGAGTCACATTGAAATTAGGAATATTCTAACAGGATGATCCCTTACAGGGAATAATTCAATAATGTTTTATTAATGTTCTCAAATAATACACAATATTACTGTTGGCAAAACATGTGAGTGACAGACTGCCAGAGTTGCAGATAATAACGATGAAGACATCCAACTTGTCAGGCTGGGCCTTCTCAAACTAATGATCTTTTTAAATGCCAAGTATCTCTAGACCAAAGTGTCGGGACCATGCCTGTGAAAGTAAATACTGCATATGGAGCACAGACTCACTGCAAACCACACAGGTTTAACAATTGATCATGAACTTCCAGAGTGACGATGAGGTAAAAGGAGGCACTGTAAGCATGTAAATAGTGGAGAAGAGGTTAGGGACATGAGGGGACTTCTGTATGTGACACTCATGAGGCCAGCACCCAAATACCAGTGGAAAAATTTCCAAGAATTTTCACTGTCTTCACACACAAGCAGCAGCCCTACTCACTGCCTGTTGCTCAACACATCCTATTCTGCTTCTGAGTAACATCCATTGGTAGAGCATGAGTCACGTCACGAGTGCTGTAACCACTGGGCAGCACAGCATTACCATGCTTGCTGCCCTTCTCCCTCTGCTCCTGCTTATTCATGCTTGGTATCAGCGCCACTCTTCTGCAGACCACTTGCCCAGCATAGAATGATATTATCTTTAACAGGCAGACCAGCAGCCAAACTCCTCCCTCCACTCCCACATCATACACCAGAGATCCAATGTGCCAGACAACCAGAGGGAGGAACAGGTCAACGCACTCACCCACCACAGTGGACACGAGGAAGGGAGCAAGCCAGGTGAGGAGCCAAGCCATGGGAGATGGCAGCAGCCAGGCCATGAGTCCAGCCATATAGCAGGGACTCAGAGACCGCCTTATGTTCTGGCTCTGTCATCTTGGGAACTCCACTTGCTATGAAGTCAGGGAGCCCCTCCAATAACCAGAATTCCCCACACAACACACCCACTGAATAAACAAACCTCCCAACTCCACTACAAGCAGAGTCAGTTCTTACAGAGGTAGTTTCTTGCTCTGCCTCCAAGTTACCATGGAAGGTGGGGGCACCTGGTGGTGATCTCCTAATCAGTTCCCACCCAAGGCTGGCCAGACCCTGCGTGAAAACCAATCAGGACGGTCTTTCTTGCCTCTTTGTGGGCTTCACCCATATGCCAACCCTCATTCAGAGCTAGGGGATTAACCCACTTCAGCTGCTCAATACCCCATCCTCAGGTCAGAGCAGCAGCAAGTGCCCCTCTGACTCACACCCCATATCCATACTTTCCCACAGCCTAATCTAGTCTACAGGACAGAGACAGGAAATGTGTATCACTTCAGCTCAAACCTTAGTCTCCTTGTTGTTAGAAGCATTTGTTGCAAATACTCTGTTATATAAAGAGTGGGCAGTGAAAATGGTTGTCTTCTGAAGGCCTAAGACCTTCTTGTGTTTTTGAAAGAAAGGATGCAGATCATTCCTGTGCTGCATACAGACTGGATCCTGAGTAGGTGGAGTGAAAAACATGATTTAATAGCTGTCTCTAGAGGATGTGCTCAGTCTCCTAACCCTTTCATGGCTGGAAATACACTGCATGAGGCACTTTCATGAGGCCAGAAATACACTGTATTTAGTCAACAGAATTTTATTTGCCAATTTCATGACAACTGGGAAAGCATTCTTAATTCTAATCAAAATACATGAAATCATTTACTTTACCAGTGGGGCCTGAAGTATGGCTGCATGTTTCTGGATTTTCTGACAGACATAAACAAGTTAAATATACATTTTTTCAATACAACAAATCTTTTCAAACACATCACACTACTGACATTCTTAAAATAAATATTTGTTTGCATAGTAAAGCAAGAGGGTAAAAGTTTATTACAAATCTTCAGCTAAGCTGTCTAACAATGAGAAAGTTAGTCCCAAGATTTCTCTTTGCTTACTACAAACAATAAAAATGACACACTGCAGGTTTATGCTGTAAAGAATAGTTGCCCTTCCTCAATGTTATTTGCCTCAGATTACATAAATGACACAATCATACATGAACTATTATTGTTGATTAAGAGTATAAGAAGGTATTAAACATATCTACAGTTTAATATCCTTGGAGTCACAACACTGCTGAAGATTAACCTCTCAAGCTTCTTAGAAAACACAGAAATGTCTAGTAAGGTTTTGATGTTAAAGCTTCCCAATTTACTAGTTTAGACTTCTCAGACTAATATTTCAGATCATGCATAAATACATCACAGGATATATTAATCTTGTTACTCTGCTGACAAAAACCCTTTCTCCCAGTAAATTAAAACATATGATGATGCTCAAGGTCCAAATATCGTCTTGAAAACTTTTAGGTACTTGCCCATAAGTATACCTGCTTTCTGCTTGCATACATAGAGTCTTAGTAAATATCTTCAAAAATATCAAAATGTCAAATTCTGACAAGTATAATAACATGGTCAGTGCTAATATCCTTCCTTGTATGCTTGGACCTGACAGTTGCGTTTTTATTCGTGAATAATGTTTAGTCCTCTAGCATGAGACGAAGATAGTTCCTAAACATACCAACTTTGTTCCCTGTTACCCCAGAGAAAAACTATGATTAATATACAGCGGTTTATGCAACAATTTAAACACAGTAAACTACACTAATTAATTTCTTTTATAGATGCCAGACATCCTAAGTCGCTGCAGACATTCCAGCAAATCAGACTACTGCAAAATCCACCAGTAAGGTGCAATAGATTGCTATGATTAATAGCTTCTAACAGATTCCCATGAAAGTTATGATTGATTTCCAATATAAAAGTCCTGGATTCACAACAGGGGAGCTACCACCTGCTTCTGTTTAAGAAGAAGGTCTTAAATTTATAAACTAGTTTGTGTGCAACATATATTTTCCCTGCTGTTAATTCTTTAAATAACCTTTAAAGCACCACTGATACCATTTATTTTTTGTTCATTAGCCTTAGGAGGTCCTGCCACAAAATTCTCATAACAAAACAAGAAAATATGATTTAAATCTGTACAGTAGTCATTGTTATCATCCACTTCTCCACAGGAATGTGACAGAAGATAATGGTACAGCAGGTACTCAGAAGTGTAGACAACCATGTGCCTGGAGCCAGAAGAAGGTAATACACTAATGTACAAGAGGATAAGAGCTATTTCATGACTTATGATCTCAGGCAGTTCATGAAAATTAAAAGACAGAGAGATGGTGTTTTTTAATTGCTAAGAGCAGCAAGCTTCCATTCTGAAATAAACTCAGACCTCAGAAAGTCCTGATTCCTAATGAAAAAGGTACTTTCTGGCCATGCTTGGTTGTCAGGCTCCCAAATCTTCTGATGCTACTCTGAGTCATACTGAAAAATCGCCAAATTCAGATACATCAGCAATAGCCAGGATTTGACTCAGGATATGCAACCTGTCTCACAGATTCCTGTGTCTGACTTCACAGGTAGCAGTGGCACTGTTTGCTTTCAACACCCCATGACAAAGGGTGGGTGCGTGCTTACAGATGTATTAAATGAGAGCAGCTTCAAGCATTATGTAAAGTTGCAGCTCACACACCAAGATAATCGTTCTAATACTTCAATTGCTTTGCTGTCATCTCTTCTCTCACATCTCTTTTGCTTCCTTTAAAGCCTGCACATACAAGTATAGTTATCCTTTTATTTTAAAGAACAAGTGGGTACAAAAATAATTTTCTGCTGACCAGTGTAAGCAACAAATAATAATCCTCTCTGTGCAGACTGGGCCAAGAATCTGAGCTGAATCTCCGTTCTCTGTCCACATATGGATCAGTGTTCAGCCAGTGCTCGTACTCACAAATTCATTGCTCAGAGCAGACACCTCCCACCAGATAACACTGCTCAAAGTTCCATCCAACCCAGACTTGAGCACTTCTGAGGATGAGGCACCCGCAACTTCCCTGGGCAACCTGTTTGAGTGTTCCAACACTCTCATAGTGAAGAATATCTTCCTTACATCTAATCAAAATCTACCCTCTTCTCGTTTGAACAGATATACCCTTCAGCCTGTCACTACAAGCCATTGTAAAAAGTTGCTCTCCAGCTTTCTTGTAGGCCTCCTTCAGATACCGGAAGGCCACAATAAGGTGTCCCAGGAGCCTTCACTTCCCCAGGCTGAACAACCCTAGCTCTCTGTACTCATAGGAGAGGTGTTCCAGCTGTCTGATCATCTTCATGGTCCTCCTTCAGACCTGCTCCAACAGGTCCACATCCTTCTTTTGTTGGGGGCTTCAGAGCTAAACACAGTACTCCAAGTGGGGTCTCATGAGAGTGGAGTAGAAGGGGAGAATCAGCTCCCTCAATGTGCTGGCCACACTTTTTGATGCAACCCAGGATACATTTTGCTGAGGGTGTGCTCAGTTCGACTGCCCATGTCATCAACAAAGATATTAAACAGCATCAGTCACAGTACCAGTCCCTAATAACTGTAATCACTTTACTTCTACTTGCTTACTTTTGCCATTACAGTAACCAATCCCAGACACGTAAATTCTGCCCCTTCTGATGATTTCCTGCACTTCATAAAAAATAAAGAGTCATTCAGAATTTAAATATTCCATGGAGGTAAATTCCACCTGCCTGACTTAAAACTGTTTTGGATCTCTGGTACATGGTACCCTCTTAGAAAAAGGGACAAGAAGACCTTAGTGTAAAGCCTCCAGGCTTTAAGCCTCTGCTGCTGTTTGAATTGAAGCTGGGTATTGCAAGGAAAAGATTTAGCTGACCACAAAAGAACTGTTCTTCAGATTTACAGGCAATGAGTCCTTAGATCCAGCACAAGACTCCATGATTTTTGTATTTTTTTTTTTTATTTTTAAGGAAAGAACGAACTCTTCAATCTGTGCCATGCACCCATTGCAAAAGCTGGTTTAAAGTTCAGTGTGCAATGAATGTGACGAGGCATTTTTTTGTTAAAATCCACTGCAGTGTCTTTTAGTGATCCATCACCATGCAGATCAGTTATTCTGGAAGCCTGAGCTTACATTCCTCACACTTCTGGTGACTTATGTCATAACACAGTACATTCATTTTGACTTGCCTCCAGAAAGAGTTGCCTGAGCACATCTCAGTACTTACAGCATGAGTCAACATGTCTTCTGTGAAGGAGGGGGGCAGATGTGTGTGCAACAGTGCCTCTGTGAAGATTAAGGCTCCAATTAGATATATTTTACTAAGCAAGTATTTTCCTTCGGAGACCTACCTTTTCATAACAAATAAAAGGTGTCAAAGTGCTTCTTCTTGTTGTTTGTTAATTTTTAAAGGAAATATTCTCTTCCCATCTGTACTG
>NW_008610270.1:0-64796 GCF_000691845.1 Merops nubicus | reverse complement strand
CACTCTTTCAGGTTCCCATTGTGCCTCCCCTACAGTTTACCCTAGCTAAGATTTCTGCTTTAGGATATAATGAGCAGTGCCTTAGAAGTGGGTCTTCCTCTTTATTGACTAGGGTTCACAGAGTTAGGTCACACATAGATGGAGTTTGGTAAAATGAATCCCACTCATTTTGGCTCAAATGCTAATTGTCAGCTGGTTTTAGTGTACATTCTCCTTCACATAAGTATCCAGAAGCTTTGCATCAAAAGACCAAACCATGACAGAACGTAGTTCCTTTCAGATTAATGATACAAAGCATAGCATTTGGAGCATAGATTATATGAAGAACCCCATCTTAAAGGTAGATGGAGTACCTTGAAAGGTCTGTGGTATATTTAATTTGGCTGAAGAAGGAGTAGTGGGAAATTTAAGTGTCATGATAAATAAATAATGGCCTATTATAGATGCAGACAAAGAGGAGGTGAAGGGAATAATTTTCAACTTGGAAAAAAATATTGTGAGAGAGAATTAAAGGTACAGGTATAACTATATGTATAAAAGGAGATAGACTTTGGGAAGCTGTTCTTCACCAGTGATAAGAAGAACATCCAGTTAACAATCCTCTATATGGCAGAAGGCCAGATTATTTTTCCTTGAAAACAGAATAAATACTGAAAATTCTACATGTCATATACCTGGATACAATTCATTTGTGAATTCATTCAACCACCAGGAGCTATACAGCCTGGTCCCTCTGAACCTCAGTAGTAGCTTCTCACCATTCCTAGTGGTGCCAGCCAGGCAGGGTACATATGTACATTGCTATGTATATACCTCCTATCTGACACCATCCTTAGTCAGATTAATTTCCATAACACAGCTCTTAAGAGCCTGGAGTGATTAAAATGCATTTTTCTTGGTCCTAGCCCTTTGAACTGTAGAACTGTGATTTTGGCAGAACTACATGATGATAAAGCAATTAAATTAATTTTTTTTTTGTAGCCATATTTACCTTCTGCAGATATGTTACACTCAAGAAGAAAACAAAAGATCTTTCTGGATAACAAAGTCTATCTTTAACACCTTTGTGGCCCCCAAACCTGGTTAAAGTCTGTGTGCCAAACAGCTTTTCCAGCTGGATTGCTCTTGTGGTATTGGTTTAGAAAATATACCAATCTGAAAAAAGGCCACATTTCCTCAATTTTTTTATGCAATGTACTCCACAAGGGATGAAGCAGGACTGGGCTTATATATGATTATATACTTATAATATTATATCAGTATATATTATAGCAAGATGATAACAAGCCCCTGTAGCAGCTTTCGAAGAATAACAAAAGAAAACAGCCTTTATAATAAGCAAATCTCGAATCAATTGCAGTGTATAAATCACTACTCACTATATAAATCTATATAAATCATGCAAGCTATTTTTAGTGAAAGTAGGAAAAGCCATACTGGGCAAGACTAAAGGTCTGCATAGTCCTGTTTCCGGCAGTGGGCAGCAGCCAATGCCTAGGAAGGATACGAGAATGCTACAAGTAAAAACTGATGCTCCCCTGGTAAACTGTCAGAATATTTGGAGCCCTGTGTCTCAAGATCTCCCTGAGCCACTGGACGGGGTTTTTTTTGGATCCTAGACAGATAATTCTTTTACGAATATGTTTTTGGAAGTCATATATACTTTCAGCCTCTACATCGCCCTGTGGAAACAATTTAAAGTTTTTAATTAGAGGTTTCATGCAGACTCACCTTATGCACCCTGAATGTGCAGTCTGATCATTTTGTGTGGTGACTCTGCTCTTGTACAAAGAAAGAGAAGGCTCTTAAGTTTTTCTAAGCTATATATGAGTTTGTAGGCTTTCATCATGCCTCAAACCCCACCAGCTATTTTCAGGGATGAATTGTCCTAGCACATTTACTCTCTGTGTGCAGATACTATTACATCATCTTTGTTATCACTCTCTATTAATTTTTAGTTTTATTATATCTTTTCTGTGCAAGCTAGCTTAGAACTGTAATTTCTAGATTGGCTGTTAATGGCAGTCAACAACACTGCAAAGGGTATACAATTTTTTTTTTTATAAATAGCACAATAACATGTGGTGTGATCACTACTAAAGTAAATTGATTTTCAGTTGATATTTGATCATAAGGGAAAGGGAATCCTTTTATGCTGGAATAGCACTTTGAGCATGATAATATTTATCCTGATGCTTTGGTTCCTTGCCATCACTGTCAGGTCTGGAACTTCACTTTTTCCTCTCTCTTATCTACTCCTTCTCTCTCTGGGGTGGTTATTTTTGCTTCCTTGATACATGAGAATTCCTTGTCTATTATGGTGTCAAGAAATGTGTCTGTTTTCACACACAGTTAACACATTAGAAAGTGATTCTGACCTAGTATATCTGATAATTGTAGGATTTTGAAAGGAAAGGTGCAAAGTCACCAACTTGTTTATTTAATATATGCCTTAGAAGCAGATCTCTTTGGCTGTAGTCAAGTGAGAGTAGATGAAGCAGAAATTTTGAGATGTATGCAAAAGAAGGAAAAAAAATGAATAAAACTTTGAATAGATGACTATGTATCTGAAGGACTGGACACATATACAAATCGAATCATGACCTTTCTGAAAGTCACTTAGAGCAAACTAGAGAAGCTGATCCAAACAACAAGAACAAAAAATAAAAAAGGAAATTTTTTTCCTCAAACATACTGATGGATTTCAAGATTATATTTGTCTCAAATTATAATGAAGTGTAAAAATCCCAAAAGCTTAAGTAAAATAAAATATCTAAATTCACAAAGTCACAGAATCACAGAAGGGTAGGGTTTGGAAGAGATACTGGAAATCATCTAGTCCAACCTCTCCTGCTAAAGCAGGTTCACCTTAAGGAAGTTGCAAAGGGCTGTGTCCAGGCAGGTTTTGAATATCTCCAGAGAAAGAGACTCTCTGAACAGCCTTTTCCAGTGCTCCATCACCCTCATAATAGAGAAGTGTTTCCTTATGTTCAAATGGGATTTCCTGTGTTCTAGTTTGTGCCTGTGCCCCTTGTCCTGTCGCTGAGCATCACTGAAAAAAGTCTGACTCCATCCTCTTAACATCCACCTTTCAGATATTGACAGGTGTTAATAAGATCCCCTCTGTCTTTTCCAGGCTAAACAGACCCAGGTCTCTCAGCCTTTCCTCTTAAGTGAGATGCTCTAATCCCCTAATCATCTTTGTACCCCTTCATCAGATTGTCTCCAGTAGTTCCCTGTCTCTCATGAACTGGGGAGCCCAGAACTAGACACTATACTCCAGATGTGGCTTCATTAGGGCAGAGAAGAGGGGGAGAAGAACCACCCATTACCTGCTGGCCACACTCTTCTTGATGCACCCCAACGGAAGCAGAACTATTTTATCTTATTGTTTTAACTAACATAATCAAAAGAAAAATCAATGTTTTAAAACGGTTTTAAAAATTCAGTTTGAAAATGTAGACTACAGCATTTCACAGTTTCAATTTATTTTTATCTATAATCTTCAATAGGAAATAACTGCTTGGACAAATTCTGACCCGTCTCAATCAGAAGCAAAGCTTCATAATGCAAAAAAATTTGAATGCTTAAAACAGTGCCCTCCCATTCTGTCTGCTTCATCACGTAGAGGCAGTTTCCGATGATCTGTGATGCTAGGCTACAATAAGGAATCCAAATAGGGTGATATTAATCACCTGTGCACTGGAATTATGGACCTCACTAGCTGTGGTTGTCATGGAGGTAATAAAGCTGAGGGATGAGTTTCTTAAATTTATAGAGCAGGTGCAAGCGTTAACTAAACTTTTCAGAAGACTAGTATTACATTTTAAGATGGGAGTTAATGATGTGATTATTTTTCTTGTTCTGTAAATCAGCAAGTAAATGACTTAGTGTCGTCTTTTTCTCTTTAATCTTGAGTGAATCAGTAAAAGGAACCAATATATATTTGGTATCTATGAATTATTTTGATAGAGTCAAGCAACAGAGCAGCTTCAGTCTAAGAGTTTCTCTTCCATGAGAAACTGTGGTGCTTGAATTGATTCTGACACAGAAACAAGCATGACCTGAGATTTCCTTCCAAAAATGTAATGTTAAAAATTCAGACTCATGCCTTATGAAGACTGACTGAGGGAACTGGGGTTGTTTAGTCTGAAGAAGAGGAGACTGAGAGGAGACCTCATTGCTCTCTACAACGACGTAAAAGGAGATTATAGTGAGGTGGGTGTTGGTCTCTTCTCCCAAATTACTGATGATAGGACAACAGGAAATGGCCTTAATTTGTGCCAGGGGAGGTTTTGATTAGGTATTAGAATGAATTTCTTCACTGAGAGAGTGGTTAGGCTCTGAAACGGGCTTCTCAGGGAGGTGGTAGAGTCACTATCCCTAGAAGTGTTCAAAAAACATGTAGATGTGGTACCTAAGGACATGTTTTCATGGTCATGGTAGGGTTGGGTGATGGTTGAACTTGATGATCTTAGAGGCCCATTCCAACCATAGTGATTCTATGATTCTATAATATCAGTTTAACATTAATAATCAAAAGAGTGATTAAAAAAGAAAAACTTTAACAATTTTGGTTATATGTTATAAATGTAATAAAATCAATTTTAAAATCAAAGCCATTTTCAGAAGGAAAATCAAAATGCTCTTGCAAATAAAGACTGCAAACTGAACATTAAAATCAATACCAGTAATTCTACAAGCCTCTGGTAGTTTTCCTCACAAAATAAAAAATCCCTTTGGGAAATTCTTTCAGCTTGGAAAAGCTGACAGTTTTATTCTCTGCCTTCTCAAAATTAGTTTTCTGATGGCACCAATACTATTCTCCCTAGGGTGCAGTAATTTTGTTCAGCAAGTCTATGTGACAAAAATCCCACAGAAACTAAAATCCATATGAAGTACCATTTATGAAGAAGAGGTTTGTGTATCTCAAATCAAACCAAGGAGCTGTGCCATTATCTGGTGAAAGACAGCAGGCAAAACCCTCATCATTATGTGGTATCCAACACATACGCAACTTTCCCTGATAGGCATTTGTAATCGATAAACTCTTATCTGAGCTTAATAAATAAATAAATAATCCCAAAGCAAAACAGCAGTCGTCTTATTAGTGCATACTCTTTTGCTGGAGGGTTAATAATGAGAAGGTAAAACTAATTATTTCCAGGGGAAATACTCAAGCTAAAGCACACTATTTGCATTTTATTGTCTCTGCAGAGGTGTAAATTGCTGTCATCTTAGGCTTTTTATTGCACTGATAAGGTGCTTCTAGGAAAGGGCAACTAGGCAGAAAATTGGCATCATTGTGCATTTCTGAGGTGCTTATATGTAATCATTACAAACAGCCAATCTTTGAATAATAAACTGAGAAGGATTGAACAGTTAAAAATAAATGTCTGCAGCTGCGGGGTTATGAAAACATAATTTGATGAATTACCTTAAAGTAGAAAAAGGGACACTCCATTTTCTGTAAAAAAAAAAAAAGACATGTCCCCACCTTCCCCCCAAAAAAACCGTAACACAAAACTCACCATCAATAAAATCAGAATACAGGGAACTGGCAATAAATGAAAACTAAAGAAGTTTTTATACAGTAGATCCATCTGCTGCCTTTCATAATGCAGGGACACTAGCAGAAATATTTGAAGGCAATGAGCTTTAGAGAACTTAAAGAAGCGAAGGAAGTAGACCTCATTCCCACTTTCCCTGAAAACCTCTGTAAGATCCTCCATGGAAAAAAAACAAGTGTTGGAGGATGTTACTCACAGGAATTAGGACGAGAGATCAAACTCAGTTAATGCATGAATTTTAATTAAACCACATGGCACTGCAGTTGCCTCTGAATTTTACTAAAGCCTTGTAACGGGGCAGTTCTCTCATATTGAGAAATTAACAGTAAGCTAAATCCACTTTTCCATAGAATCATAGAAACATTTGGTTTGGAAGAGACATTTAAGATCAACAAGTCCAACTGTTAACCCAGCACTGCCAGGTCACCACTAAACCATGTCCTTAAGCACCACATCTACACATCTACATCTTTTAAATACCTCCAGGGATGGTGACTCCATCACTTCCCTGGGCAACCTGTTCCAACGTTGTACAATGCTTTTTGTGAAGAAGTTTTTCCTAATATCCAACCTAAACCTCCCCTGGCACAACTCAGGCCATTTGCTTTTGTCCTCTTTCTTGCAACTTGGGATGCCAATCCCCACCTCGCTACAACCTCCATTCAGGTAGTTGTAGAGAGCAATAAGGTCTCCTTTCACCCTCCTTTTCTCCAGTCTAAACAACCCCAGTTCCTTCAGCTACTCCTGATAAGACTTGTGCTCTAGATCCTGCACCAACTTTGTTGCCCTTCTTTGGACATGTTGCAGCACCTTAATGTCCTTCTTGCAGTGAGTGGCTCAACACTGAACACAGTACTCGAGGTGTGGCCTCACCAGTGCTGAGTACAGTGGCACAATCACTTCTCTGCCCTGCTGGCCACACCACAGCATGGGCTCTTCTTAATTCAGCTGATTTACATATATTATTGGTAGATATACTAATTTTTCTCTTTCTTTAATTCTGGAGCTTGAAGACCATCATACCAAAAGTGACTGTAAACTATACCTCTTGAAAAGACTATGTACCTGACAGGGAACTTTGCAAGGGTTTTTCCAAACACTTTCTTCAGTGCTGAATCTTTATTTTGTGATCAAGTTTTGTCTCTATTTTTTTTGAAACTATACTATATGTCTATTGTTTTTAATGACAGTATAATAATATAAGAAGCTATTATAGTTTAGCACATTTGTACAGGGTTGCATCACCTTGATGCACCACATAGGCTGAAATCCATGGCTACAGGGTTTTTTTAAAGAAGAAAGTCACATGTATGAGGAATTAAATAAAGAAAGATCAGTATAACCTGTGGTATGCCAGTTTCATGTTTCTTTTCTGTTTGTGTTTTTGTTTCTTTCTGCAAATGATGCTTTATTTATGCTTGAGGTATTTGTTATGTAAGAACTAAAAGTGTCCAATGATAATAATGTAAAGCCTTAATACAAAAAAAAGAAATAATAGTTAGTAGTATGATGCATGGTTGTACCTCATACTTTATTATGAGCACTTTAAGATTTCAGAGTATTTTTGTTTTAGTTTTTGGTAGCCTAATATGAACTGTAGAAGTTTATATGCACTAAAAAAGGAAAAGAATTGTAAAGTCTTTGAATATGTTGTGGTTTTCCAACATTGTGTTAATTTAGAAACCAATTACAAGCTTTATACTTCATATTCAAATTTTATAGATTTTCAGTTTATACATCAAACTAAAAGAAAAATTGTTTGTTTTTTCAGCATTTTAACAGCTTCTTCACTGGGGATCACCTTTATGTGGTGATTCTAGGAACTGGATATAATAAAACCAGCCTGATTCTCACTTCGTTGCTTCATGGGGAAGTTTTTTCTACTAAAAAAAAGAAAAAAAGAAAAGAAAAAGCAGGTATTTCCAGAGATTGAAATGAAAATTATTGCTATCAATCAAATAATACAATTAACTCTTTCTTATAGCATTACCACTTCTGGAAATAAAACTTTAAAAATCATATTTTCATTAAATAATAATTGGGAAATCTGTACTACTTCTTAGGTAGTTATACCTAGCAGAACTGGCCTACAGAATGCATCTGAATGTATCAGTGAGATTATGTGTGAAACAGAGAGCTACTGCAGCCTCTTTTGTAATGTGTGTAAACCAAAGTTAAGATACGGAAAATGTACAGAAAATGTGAATAAATATCCTTGTGCCTAAAGAAAGGACATTGAAGAGGTATGTAAACACACCACTATTATTCACTGAATATCTGCCCCAAGAAATATAAAATCTAGAATGACACATGGTATTTCTGCAGGTACTGCTTCACTGTCACAGGGCCTGTTCTGTCCTACCCTGGTTGCTCTCTCCTGAGAACAGCAACATTTCCCTGAAGAAAGGAACATCTCTGTGAGGAACTAATATCACTTCTCCTTGATGATAAGAAAAGTCAATGAACTTGAGATGATGCTAGGGAACACAGTACAAAAGAAGAGGCAGGAGAGTAGGAAATATCTTTGAGGGGAAAATGAGCTTTTCTTGTGCTGCATCTCTGCATGGTCTTCATCTGTGAGGACATTCATGGCCTGCAGATTTCCAAGAAGTGACAGCTCCCAACAGTATTGTAAACATGAAATATGTCAGCTCTCTAAAACTTACTGTTGGGTAGAAAGAGATGTTCAGTGTTACTAGAAAAAAAAAAAAAAAGTGCTGATATCCCACTCAGTTATTTCTCATTTTTCTTTCAAAACCTTGATAAAAAATCAAGTACCATTCATCCAGTTAACATATGTGTTCCACATATTTGGCACAAGCAAGCCAGACAAACACTGGCTTAGATATTTTGTATAAACACAAAAATATATATGTATTTTAATTTCTTTTGGTCATATTTTATTTAATAGAATGTCATTCTTCCTCAGTAACCAACAATAATTTAAAGTAGTAGTACTCTCCAAAACAGCCCATTGATCACAGAGATATTATTATATTTTAATATACAATATAAAGAGTGACATGTTTCACAAAGTTGCTTAATCTTCAGGTTTTAGGTTGGAACACAACAGACCAAAAGTAACCATTTTACTAGGTCCAAGAACAAAATTAAAACTGACAACAAGTTGTGAAAAGAGAACAGTTTTTGAAACTACATAGAAAGAACATGGTTGATAGACTTGTCCTGGCTTTACAAATCTCAGACCCCCTGAGTCCTAACAGTACTAAACTGAGAAACAAACAAACAAATTTTATCCTGAGGATACAAGCACTGTTTGCAAACTACTCCTGTAATTTAATTTTTAGATTTCTGATATGGTGCTATAGTATTTTTCCATAAGGCTCCGAAGTAGATTGTTGCATGTGAAAAAAATATATTCAGTGGTTACTGCTACACAAGCACTACAGATCATGAGAGCCTTAAGGCACAGATAGCCAATCTAGCAATTTTAGATGTCACCACAACTAGTTGTTAATCAGTATTCTCATAACAGATTTGTATTAATAGATTATGTGAGTGGTTCTACGTCTGCATGTGCAAATGGTGCAGAACCAAGAGAATTAGCATGAGTTGCGCGCAACCCCAATTGAGACAGGAGTATATCCATAATCTAATGTTGCTTAAACGCTGGGGCAGTACTCCCTACCTGAAGAGTGATAATTAACAGTAAGGGGAAGGTAACATCTTAAATCACAAGAGCTGTCTCAGATGACTGCCTAGCTACCCCTGTGCAGACTTCTAGCCAGAGTCTTTTTTGTATTCCTCTATGAGAGGTCAGCTGTTGCCCTCATTTTCCATTTCACTCTGTTACCAGAGATTTGTATAAGGGAAATACCTAAAATAGTGGTCCTCAAACTCTAGCCTGCAGATTATCAGGGTATTTGGTTTTTTTTACAGTTTTCTCCAGTTATTCGTAGAATAAAGTATGTAGAGAAGAGAGGACGTTGTTGGATGCAAGGGGGTAGGAGAAGAAAGGATGCAGAGCTGCAAAAGTTTTGTAGGACACATTTCACTCTCAGTCCATAAAGTGAAAGAGCTAGAGAACTGAATGATTTAAAAGAGACATTATTTTCAAATTAAACACTAGTTAACTGCAAAACACTTTTTATTATTTTAAAGAGTGTCAGATATTCTATATGTGCCCCTCAATATACTAATGGTTTTAAAATCACATTTTCTACTATTTAATTCCTTCTGCCACTGATGCGTGAAAGATGCACAGGAACCTCAGGGAAAATCATATTTAAGGGTAAGTGAATTATGCACTAAGACCCATCAAGGAAACAATGCAATCAACTCCTGAAACTCTTTAAGTTATGATAATATTAGGCATTACTTGTAACAATCACTAATTCAATATTTTTAGACCCTAAGTGTAATGCTTGAAGTTGTCAGTTTCCTCTAAGTCATCTCCACTCTGAGCAACTAATGGCTACAAGTAACATCACCAGCAGAATTGTTTAAAGACACAGAACACAGATCACCAGCTACAGCTCGAAGGCTGCATAATTAGCAAAAGACACTGTGTGCAGAGGAGATTACCACACCACTTACACTCACATCCTTCTACACAGAGTAGATGCCGAAACTGATGTCAGGGCAAGACAGGCTTTAATCCAAGCAAACGATGAGTTCTGCCACAAAATTACCTCTGCAGCAGGGATTTGCAGAGCACATCTCTCCCTTCCCTTCCTGTGGACAGGTTGGTGAACGTTAGCATTCCAGCTCCTGCATGCCACATGATACTCACAGCCCAAGAGCCACTGTGGAAACAGCAGCAGCAGAGGAAGCTCAGGCCTGGCAGGTTAAACAAATCAAGGTTTAAACATCAGGTTTAAACAAATCAAAACCAAGTTTGTGTTGGAAAGGTGTTCTCCCTCCTTTCTCATGTCAGATGTGTGGTGAGGTTTGTAAGTCTTCTCTTATAGTACAGAGCAAATGAAAGCCTCCCTCACCATTACATTAAAATGATTAGTATATTTGCTCCAAATCTCTGTTGTTTTCTCCATAGGTCTACCACCTTTCCTTATGGGCAAAGAGCTCATTTCCTTCTCCTCCTGCATGACTTCTTCAGCCAGGTAGGACACAGCATTTCACGTATTCCTTCAGGTCCCAGTTTTAAGTCAGCCTGGGGCCCATTTCCAGGTGAGGGTCTGGTGGCATGCACTGATCCATTAAACCATGTTCACAACCTCAGCTACTGCACTTAAAATTTCACATGGTAACTTAAGCATTTTCAAAAGATTTACAAAACTCTACCGTAGTCATACAAGGTAGAACATGTGAAAAATCATAGAATCATAGAATCACCATGGTTGGAAAGGAACTCCAGGATCATTAAGTCCAACCTTCCTCCCAGCACTTCCCTAACCACTGGACCATAGCCTCAAGTGCTACATCTACTAGTTTTTTTAACACCTCCAGGGATGATGACTCCACCACCTCCCTGGGCAGCCCATTCCAACGTCTAACCACTCTCTCAGTGAAGAAATTCTTCCTAATATCTAATCAAAATCTTCCCTGGTGCAACTTGAGGCCATTTGCCCTTTTCCTATCATCAGTAATTTGGGAGAAGAGACCAACACCCACCTCAATATAACCTCCTTTCAGGTAGTTGCAGAGAGCAATGAGGTCTCCTCTCAGTCTCCTCTTCTCCAGACTAAACCACCCCAGTTCTCTCAGCCAGTCTTCATAAGGCATGTTTTCCAGCCCTCTCACCAGCCCTTCTCTGGACCTGCTCCAGCACTTCCATGTCCTTCTTATACTGTGGTGCCCAAAACTGGACATGGTACTCAAGGTGAGCTTGCATAGCATAGACGAGGGACAAAATAGGCTACTGACACACTTTATGGAAGTGTTCATACAAATTCACTCACATAATTTTTTACCATTCATATGGCTTTCCACTTCAGGCTTGCTTCTGTTTTTTATTTTATTTATTGTGTTTAAGCATCTTCTATTACCTTTTTACCTTGCTTTTTCCTCCTCTTAAATTTGTATTAACCAAGGGACCTGATTTCAGATGCTTGCCTTCAGGCACTGCTCTGTGGTGCTGATGTAGCAACAGCCTCTTTAAGGAATCACAGCAATATTTCCATATCCATACAAATCCTGATGAACCACTCCCATTTTTCTGCCTCAATCTTACAGACATGCAATTCTCTGGAAATGAATTCTCCACCAATAGCAACAAGAAGCTTTGTCACACCTTTAGCAGAGAGCACTTGTGACTGATTGAGAAACAATAGGGCCGGTGACCATGGTCCCCATAATCAAAATACTCTGGCCATGTTTTAGCAAAAATATGTGCCAAAAGGAAGCCTCAGCATCTACTCTTGGAGCTCTATTTTGACGGTGTGTAGTGCTTCCCCTCCATTTGCGTTGCACAGAGGCACCATCAACTCATTTTTTAACTCACTGCAGAAACTTCTTTTTTTCAAGTTCTTATCGTGTGAATCTGACATGGCTGTTATCGTTCAAAGGTTTACATGCCCAAAACACTGGAGAATGAGTGACAAAGTAGCGGGAGCTTGTGACCTATGCTTCAACTTCACCACTGCACAGGGTACCACAAGTTGTTATTTTTTAACAACACAATCACTTTGCAAATTGTGCAACCCAATAGGGGTCAATGCCATTTTGTGGCGACAGACCCATATGAAGAGAACAAAATTAAGATCCCAAAAGCTGATAGAAAAAATTCCCACAGAATTGACAGCTGAAATGCAGCCTGAAGGGTATGTCCAAGTCAGTGTGCTAAATACAGGCTCTTGACACAGGATCATTCAAGGGTACAAGGCAGTAAAGGATGTGGGGTCCTATCTACCTAGCCTGCACTTTCATTTGTGATCACTTAAGCATGCCTCCAAATAAAATGCCAATGTTCCTTGTGTAGTTAATGTGAAGTAAGTATCTTTCATGGCTCTCAAAACAAGGTCTTCCCTGACCAAGTTCAAAATTCTTTACTGAGCAGCCAAGATTTCCTTTTGAGGGTCTTCAGAGTAAACTACCCTTTTCCATCAACTATACAGGCAAGAATGGCATTTCATTTGGGGCACATACTTCCTTTTTATCATTTCCTCAGCAGAAATGGTAAAATGCACATTCAGATTTAACTCTGTGGGAAAGCAGCTCACCCCTGGTTTGTAAAGGTCTCATAGTAAAACATGGACCTAAAGAACCTAGGCGTGATTGAATCAGCAACCAGACATCCTTTTCACACAAAGTAGGAACATGTTATTTTCTCTCCTTCAGTTCAAACTAGACTGAGTGATCCAAGTGTCATTTTTGCCATATATAAACACAATGTGAATGTCTTCCATTGAGATTTTAATGTTTCTAACTGGCCGTGTTTCTGTTTTACTCCCTGAGAAATGGGATAACTATTATTTTCTTAATTTCATAGCGTGCTTTGAGTTTTCTGGACAAAAGTACTATAACCTCTGCACCAAAAATATATGCTCATAAGCTGCTTACAAAATGCCTTTCATTAAAAGGGCATGCTAGAGCTAGTCATGTGATTAAGTGTTTTTTTCAGTACCGTCCTTTGAGATCTTTGCTCTTGCCTTGTACATTGATGTTTATCTTCCAAATCTGTGCTGGTACCCAATGCCGTCGATAGCTCAGCATGACCTTCTCCACAGGCAAATAAAGATTATGAAAATCAAACTCAGACCTTCCTCCCCCCAAATCCTATTTTAATATTCTAAACAAAATTCTGAATCCTGATTTTGAATTTTTCTCCTTTCCATGCTCTTTCAAACATTACTTTTTCAAAATTCTTGACTAATACATACACTGATAATAACAGAAACAATACTATAACAGGGACATGACCAAAGGTTATTGCGAAGTGTTTCCCAGGTAATTCTAAATGGTAGCTCTTGTGACGCTTGGCAATTTTTTTAATTTCCTGAATAGAACAGGTAAATAATAAAAAGCATGAACAAAATACTGTCAGGTTATAATTTTGCCAGGTAATGTGCTTAGGCTTTGCTGTGACGGTGACTAAATAATACAAAGAGCATTCCATGCAAGGTACTGAGCTAAATCTGCTCCTCCACAATGACCTCTTGAGGGCCCTTCTATTTAAATCCATTTTTAGTTTATGTATGTCTCTAGAAATATCTTTTGTGACTAGGCATAGCATGTTTGTAGAGTGCAAAACATCTTTTTAAATATTCTATACAGTAAATTTACATTTCTGTAAAGACATCCTAGAGCTATTTTACAACTAATAAATATTGTGAGCCTGTGTATTTGTTGGAGCTTAGTGGGGCAGATTACCTGTCTTTATAAAGCCAAGAGACTATTGACATTTCTTATTACAGGAGGAAGGCTTTGGGCATGGAAGTTTCCATAACTTTTCAAATACATTTTCCATATATTTTCAAACATGGAGGACACATCATGTAGGGGGATATTTTTAGATCTTGCCAAAGGTCTGAAACTGTTGATTTTTATGTGCTTTTTTCTCCTCCTTATTTTCTTGCACTTAGTTGTTTGGACAGGTGTATCCAGTTTTTCCACTAAGTTCCTCATATTGCAGGATTTTTTTTTTTATATGCATAGCAGCATGCATAATTATAACAAGGTTTATTCTACCTAATACACAATAAAGGTAAGAAATTAAAAGGAACTCCTCCCAAGCATTTGAATTCTGTTTTCAGTACTTCAAGTCTGCTATAAAAATTAGGTATCAGTTCCTATGATATTAAAGATTGGAAAAAGTTTCCAGTTCAAGTTTAATCTATTAAAAACTGACCTACCTATAAAGATTTTCTAAAAGAAGCAAGGGAAAGGTGGAAGCCTTTTATGTACCCTGATATGTAGAAGAAAAATGCTTTCAAAGAATACTGAGAGTGTGTAAAGGATGATTATTTTTCTTACCCATTTTCATATTCTTATCCAATGTCACAATTGCAGTTACCACTATCAGAATTTATTTCAGCAAAAGAAAAGCTGCAGCCAAGAAGACCTGTAGCCCAACTCTTTAACAATGAGAATCTTATTGAAAAAGTAATTTTATTCTTGGTGAAAGATGAGGTCCCAGTTACACAAAATTATAATATATCCTACTTTCACTTTCTGGAAAAAAATATATTAATACTCATTAACTTGAAGCTGAAATCAAGCCTCAGAAGACATTACATAAATTACAGCTAAATGCACAACTAAAAGGATGTGCAAACATAAATTTATAAGCTTCAAAACAGATTTTAAGCTTCACACAGTTGAGCAGATACAATTTCCTACAAAAATGCTCTGTAGAAGTGTAATAGGCATTTGCATTTTCTGACCAGACAGCTGGTGCACTCTGAAGTCAGCACTGGGCTGGTTTACACCAAGGTTTGGCCCATGTATCTAAAAGCATCCATGAAGATTTTGATTACCACTGTGTCACAGTTTGCATACATGTGGAATACCAACTAAATCCTGAAGCCCTTACAAGGAGAAAATTTCTACTGATATTAGAGTTTCACCTGATAAGGATTTAAAAATCAGATCAATGGCACTATACTGTTGTAATAACCAAAAGTGTGGGCATATATAACATACATTCAAATATGGCATTTATGCAAACCCTGGAGAAACGTCTCATCTATCCAGCATGATGTTACAAGTTATGTGAAAAAACAGGACTGAATAAAATAGTATATAGGAATTTGTCAGTCTTTCAAGTCTCTCAAACCACAGAATTAGTATTATAACAGTTTCTACTACTGAAAACTGGTAGGACAGACTGAAAAGATGTTCAGGCCCTGTGTCTTTTCTCTTTGCATTTCGTAACAGATATCATGAAAATAGAAGAGCAGAAAGGCAGTGCCTTGTTCAGACAAGTTCCTGCAATGCAATGGCATGTTGAGACACACACTATTTATCAGCATTGCTAATGAACTGCAGAGTAGGAAAGTTTGTCTGTGCTGCCTGGGCTAGTCAAAGGTGATGCTGAAAGAGACAGGGTTGTCTCGGCCCTGAGAAATACCAAAGCTGCACCACACGGGAGTTACAGCTAAACTCTGAGACTTCACTCTCTGCTCGCTCTTCACTCATCCCAGACTACTAAATCTTACAGCTGCAAGGAGGAGAGGTGACCTACAGCTGGTGACTTTGACATTTTAGTGATCACTGAAGTGATGGAAAAAATTGTTGAAACTCTGGTGCTTGGGAGGCGGGGCTGCTGTGAGCGATCTCCTCCACTGTGGTCACTGTACTCTTAACTAATCCCTGTGTTACCTGGACATGCTCTTATAATACCTCCAACTATTCAGACGTCTTGGTGGGCATCCTGTGTCTTCTCACTCTGATTGCAGAGTTAAGTCCTAATAAGAAATACAGTCTTGCCTCAGTATACAACAGGCTGCACACACACCAGCACGCAGAGATGGCATAGCTCCTATGTCTGACATAGCTGATTCACCCATTCCCTAGTGAAACCTGTTGCCCTTTTGAGGTAAAATATATTTCTCTACTATGGCACATGTTCAGTATATACAGTTACACTACAAACAAAACAAAAGTGTCCTAAACACAAAGGCTGAGATGTTTGGCTACAACTTATTAATCCTTGCTTGGAGTGGGATGCTGTTGTTCTATGAAAATTTTTACTATATTAATAATGACATTGTCTCAATATACAATCTATAATATATCTAAGTACATTGAATAGGTATGATTTCTTGTATAAACCTTCAATTAAATATACTTGTCTAACAACGTCACCTTGTATGCTTGTCAGAGATTGGTAAAAACATATGTATGTATCCAGACGCCCAGTGCACAGGATTCAGCGATTAACTTTTAACTTCTGCTGCCAGGCTTTATCTTCAAATACTGGTTATTAAGCTGTACTCGGAGGACTATTCTCTCATTCCAAGGCAGAACAAAGTTCTGGAAAAATTCTTGATATGCACTCAAAATGCAAGAGAACTTCAATGTGTCACACGTTATAGCACCCAAATTAGGGTAATAAGCCCGGCTACTTGCAAACTGTAAATTAAAAGTTAAGGAAGAAAACTCACAGATCCATACAGCCAAACAACAAAGCTGTCAAAGAATTGGTTCCAGCTCATTGGTTTTCTTTTTCACAATGCTACATGATTTATGCTAAATCATAACCCTAAATCACTTTTTTTTTAATTATTCCTACAGTTAGGAAATATTCAATGGATTACAGCATCTCCAAGTTCTCATATTCCCTCTTTATCTTTCCACACTACGTGAGCATTGCAGAGAGAAAACAACAGCAGTCAATATACTATCTGCAATATGGCTTCCTATGAGAAGGACATTTAAGTGGCTTTGCTATTTTTCTTTGTCCAGTATCTGTTCCTCAGCGTGTATGTGTGTGCATGTGTGAGCACGCACACGTTTTCTTCTCTTTTTTTATGGTGCACTTCACTGACATATTTAATAGTCACTCATTCCCATAGCATTTGTTTGCCATAGCTTACAAAGTCAAATTGGATTGTATTATTTGATTATATTGTATTTACAAACAAGTTGGCACTTACAGAATAAATTATCGATTCCTCTTTAATTTTTTATTTATTTTTATTTTCCGTTTTTCTCCTCTTCTTTTTCACTCAAGAGCATCCACAATTCAGGTGGAATAGTAAAACCTGCTGCCTGTTGCCGTTATGCTACATTAACATGAGTAAATAGGATTCCAGCCAATACACTGTTTCCCAGTAGGTTGCTCATTGTTGAGAGGCAGTGCCTTCCACCTCAGTACATGTCCAATGCTCAGGGACTGTTAGTCAAGTGAAAGCAAAGGTTGCATGTTTTCTTCTTCATTCTTATCCATGCGTTTCAGCACCCCAGGATCCACAACTGACTGAGACCTGTAGAGGGATATAAGATGGTTGACATTTCTAGATCAAGAAAAATGAGGGTAAATCTCAGCTTTCTTTTGTTTATTTTAACTTCTGCCAGGGCTTAAAAATAATGGTACAGCACTAATCAAGCATCTGATAATTGCAAATGGTCAGAAAACACCCTCATAGAGTGACTACATGGCTTTAAAGAGCTCAGCGCTGGTTTGTGGATATAGGAGCAAAAGGAATAAAGTTAACCTTTTCTTCAGTGAAACAGTGAAACAGGGTGCACCCTCAGCACAAAACAGGGCAGACTAAGCTGTCTTTTGCACGGACTTAAGCACTGACCCTCTCTACAAGGAGGTTATAGAGCACTGGGCTGCTAAAGAAGGCACAATCCAGCCACCCAGCCAGCTAATGGCACACTGGAACTAGTGGCGTGTGTTAGCTGGAAGCACAAGTTGCTCCTTTTCTGAATAGCACTTAAATGTAACAATGTGAGATCTGAAGCCAACCCTAGGGAATCCTGCCATGGCCAGCAGGATTTCTGGAGCAGCAGACATCTGTCAAATTCACTTCCTGGTTCAACTAAACAGAGCAGAGAATGATGGTAAGGGCAAATTCTGTGAGGACTGTAAAATTTCTCCAGGTTCTCTCACTGAGCACAGAAGCATAGCATTGGTACTGCTTCCTTGCAACAGCCATGTGGGAGGGGAAAAAGAGGAAACCCCAACCTCTAACAAAATCAAAATGCTTCATTAAAATCAAAGTCTGATGTGTTAAGACAAGGGTTTACATAATGTGTATCTCAGCCTGTCAAAAAGCAGACACTTCTGGGATACAGTAAAAGCAACCCCTGTTGTTTCCTTTAGTGAGATGAATCTCATGCTAGAAGTGCCTATTTTTCTTCCTTTCTGTAAAGAAGATTTGAAATGGCTAGAGCACGTGTACATCTCTGCAATGTAGGTATCTATTTTTGATTGGGGGAAGCACACTGACTGCAGCATTGCTACAGATTTGCCCGTTTGGAGGGCTACAGTACCGAGAGAAACCTTTACGAATTCTGACCTCTCCTAAGATAAACATACTGAGTCAATCTCCCACTCTTATAAACTGGCACCACCCACTGAGACAAATCAATGAGGCTGCAATCAGGAGACAGTTTGGTCTTTCTGTAAAAATGTAAAGAAAAACCTTTAAAAACACAAGAAAAAAACATCTGAATTAAAGCCTAGGTGAAAACTTTAAACACAAGTATATTTTCTAATAATACTTTCCATGTTCTCTTACGCATGCTAAAATCAAGAAAATCAGCTTTAACAATCTGAAGGTCTATCTTGTGACAAATATAATTTAAAAAATCTAATTAAAACTGTACAATAATCCTCATCTAGAACATTTTTTGGTTCCTCAGGCAGAAAACTAAACCACTGAATTAAAAATGCTTTTTTAAAATCTTCACAAGGTACCATGCCAATCCAAAGATGCTTGAAAATTTGCTGGTGGGAAGCTGTACTCCTGGAAAATCCCGTTCATCAGGATAAAAAGTGTTGTAGAAACATACTCATTTCAAAGGATTCTCAACTGCATGTAAGTACTAATAGGAGACTGAGCCTCCTCCTTGGCTTCAAATTCCCACTGAGGCACTTTTGGCCATAAATTCCCAGGGCCTCCAAACTCTCTGATGCCAAGGCAGATGTGAAAATGGAATGGTACAAATCCTGACCTATCCTCAGCCATGAGAGCAAGAGCCATGAGGACACAGCCACAGACTAAACACAACTGCTGAGACAGCTGCAATGGTGCCACATAATGTGAACATGTTCTCCCCAGAGGTCTGTGCTACAGGTGGGATTAATTTCTCCTTATCTCCACCACCTCTCCCACCTCCCTGCCAAGTGGAGGTTATCCTATATACCAGAAATTTGAGATCTGTAAAAGCATCAGTAGTTCATATGGGGGCAAAAAATGAGTTACAAAGAAAAGAATTCCCAGCCATATTTTGGTTTAAGAAGGATATTCATTTTAAAATGGCAAGCCAAATTAAACAAGGTAATTGTTGGAGATCTGCTAGATACTTGTGAAATTGTTTTCTAAGAAGATAAGCATTTTTTCATTGACTTACTATCATGGTTTTTTAATATGTTAAAAACCATTTTCTGCACTAACCACATTGTCATTTTAAAATGAGAGAAACAAAAATAAGGTGATGAATTTAAGTTAAACATAATTTTTAATTAAATAGAATTTATCTGTTTTACCTTAACTTTTCTATTACTATTTTAACACATACTATGCACTTAATACATCAAAGTCCTGGGACTTTCTGTCCATCTCAGTACCAATCCTTTCTACTTGGTACTAGCAGAGTAAGTCTACTTAGTACTTTTATATCCAACAGCCAGAAAGGATTCCAGCAGCTGCTAGTGTGAATTAGCAATCACACTAACTGAAAAAGAACCTGAAGAAGGTGAGGAAATTTCAGCTCAATATTATGCAGAGACAAATTTCAACATGCTTATTTTCTGCAGTATGTCTCCTACTGTGCTAGGTAGGCCAGACTGAAAGAATGTCAATTCGAAGCTTGAAGTGAAGAATATTTCAAGTACAATTTAAATGAGAATAAAAATTCTTCTGCAAAGAATGAAGAATCTGGTCAATCCCCTGCTTTTCCATTTAACAATGTACTTTCCCAGTGCATTAAAAGTCTGATCCAAAGGGTCTTGTCACAGGTCTTCTCGTGTATTTTTTTGTTGCATCCTTGGACGAAGCTATTTACTCTCATGACTTTACTTTGCAACACTAAGAATTCTGCATTTCAGCTCCTAAATTACACTCTTCTCTCCAAGACTGCCTCTCTATTGTCTCATAATTAATGTATTACATGCAATTCAAATATACATGTATTGCTCACTTTTCCCCTTTTCCTGGCTCTTTGCTGTTTCATTTTCTCTGTTACTTGTGTTAATCGCATCCTTGTCATACAGCTTCAGGACTTTTTTTAACTTCTCCTTACCCTACTTCATTCCCATCCAGCCTCTGCTCTTTCCCACTTTCAGTGCACCATAGATTTTTTTAAACACAAAACCCTTTAAACTTCACTGCTTTTTTCCTTTTTTATTCCTATGGAAACCTCCTGTTGTCTTCTCTCTACTTCCCATAAGATATCTCCCTCTCAAACTGCACTGTCCTCCCCAACCTATAAAATATCTTCCAGCCAAAATCATTGCCCTGACTGGGGAGACTGAAAATAGTTCATCCTGTTTGATCTGCTTCCAGAGTCCCTTTTGCATCAAATGCCCTCTCCTGAAACTGAATTCTTAGCTTAGCATATTCTGACTTAATTTTAGCGACTTTATATATTGTTTTCTGCCCTATTTCTTCTCTTCCAATTCAGTTCTAGGCCTACCCCTTAGGAGCTGCACTCCAACTTTTACTGCCCTGCTCAACCTTTTCTTTCACCGTGAAGTAATCTTTCCCCTTTCTCTTCTTGCCCTGGCAGAGTTGGACCAGGCTGGACCTCCCAGGTGAATCCCCTCACTACTTCCATAGTTACTGGAGAGGAAACTAACCTCTTCCTGTACTTTAATTTGAATGGTAAATTGCAACAAGCAATTATACTGTATCTCTCAAAGAGGATTTTTTTTCCTAGTGTATACTAGGCACTAGGCTATGAGATGGAGGAAAATCAGAGTTATCATCACTACTCAGCTGGATAATTGGCCCCAATTTACCCTCTGCACTGAGGCTCACTTCAGCCAGCACTGTCTCTCTGATATGTACTGTAGTCTACGGTAGGATATCAGCTTATTCCAAACACAGTACTGTGTACATTACATATATGGCAGCACAGAAATAATGATTTGCACTGAGATCACAACTCACATGGGTAATAATCACTTCTGTGTTCTATAATCAACAGTGATCTTGTTAAGGGAAAAAAAATGGTCCTCCTATATAATAAACTGAGGGAAATACCAGCAGCTTCATAAGATGGGAGAAAGGCAAATGTTAAACTTATGGCAATACCAGAAGACCACAATAACTTTAACCCACCTTTTCATGGATTTGGGAGAGAGGTCCTTTTCTATATCCTTTGCAGGAGCGTTGTAGGAGTCCACATTGCATTCACTGTCATCATCGTATTCATGGTCAAGCAGTGTTCTTGCCCATGTCCCCATGTCATAGGGGGGCAGCATTCCTCCAAACTCTGAAGGCAGGATCTCAGGGTGTATTAGCTGATGCAGGCTGTTGAGGTTATTACCATGCAGGAATATCTGTATGCACACATGTAGGTGAAAACAAAGTGGTATCACAATAATTGTCAAAGCCCAAATGACACCAGCATTATTAGAAGATATTGCACAATGCCGATACTCTGGCTGTGCTGGGCTAACAGAGGTGGCCACCAATCAAGGCACACATCACCTCACTAGCATAATATGACCATGAACCTATAAAGTGATTAAAGTGTAAATGACTTAAAATGTTTGCAGAACAAAGGGCCTAAAGAGGGTAAGAACTGACTTCTGATAACTAGATGGACTGAAGATTAGATAGACTGTCTATATTTTGTTATTTGCTCTCTCTAATCCTGTGAATTAAATTAATAAATTAAGAGCATAAATAATCAATGAAATTAATATTGCCTATATACATTAAGAAATATATATTGACTTTCACCATCCAGCCACGAGTTCTATAAACAAGGTAAATAGTCCAGTGTACTGAAAACTCCACTGGAAAGACTTTCTTCCTTAATGTGGTGGTACTAGTAACTACTATCATACTTGACAATATATGAAGTAAGAAAAATAATCTCTGTGACAACAAAGACAGAATAGTTGATGGACTATTGATATTTTCCATCAAAGTTCTGGTAGACCGATTTTCATAAATACTTCACATTCATATATATGTATATTAATATGTTATATACGCATATGTATACAACATATATATATAAGAATACTTGTGGTTATGTTTATATTTAACCTTATTATTTCTCCTCTGAGATCTGAAATGTGTGCAGACCACTTTTAGAGGATTTTAATTGACTAGCACCAAAGTAGCCCAGAAGGGAAGGTAGGATGATGCCTCCTAACAGCTACAGGCTGGCTCTTGTTCCATGTGGGGCAGACAAGGGTATAAGCAGACAGGTGTCAGGTGCTATCAATTCACATGGCATTTCACCTTGCAGGGGCTTCTCTGGAAAGCTATACCCCTAGCATGATTTATCAAAGGTTAAATGCAAAAAGCAAAAAAAAAAAAAAGGCCAAATATATGCTTGTCTTGTATTGCTTATTTCAGCCTGTCTTCCAGTCAGCTGTGGAGACAGAAAGCTTAATGTGACCATGCAAACCCAGTAATGTTCTTCTATCTCATAAAGGAATTTATCCTTGTGTGAAAGAAAAATATTAATGCTGAGAGTACTTTGTTTTATGGTGCCTCTCCAACAGAATGTTTCAATTTTTAGAATTGTCTTTATACTTGCCCAGTACTATGTTTATCTGATTATAGCTGTTATTTGCAAATGTACCAGACATATTAAAAAAAATGCAAAATAATTCAGGATAAACACAACAGACAAATAACAAGCCCGACAAAATTCTGAAGATAAATCTGTTGGGTCTGAGGATTTTTCATAATCATTTCTTCTGCCTCTTACACGTTTTTGTAAAGCTGATTTTAAATTTAATGTGCTGGACATAAACTTAACATTCTGACACAAAGTTCTGGACTCTAAATCAATATTTCAGCACCTGACTATTTCTTACAGGTATTTAGCATTGACAAAAACAATTACAGAAAGTCAGTATTTCTGAAAATTTATGCCACTGATTCAGGTACCTAGATAAAAATTTAGATGCTAACTGATGAGCACCCATGTTCAACTGCCCTGTCACTTACTTTTAATGTTGTAACACGCTCATGAGCTGTACTTTACTCCCTGGTTATACATACATAGCGCTTGACTTAAAAAGGCCTCAAACATACCTGGCACTATAATGTTCTTTGTTGAAGCTGTAGTCAACACAGTTCAAATGAATCCTGCAAAATGGGTTTTCATTTGCATATTTATAACAGATATTACATAAAAGGGTTTGTGATCTATAGTTCACAATCTGTGAATACCAGATGCCTCTCAAGCATTATCTGTCAGTAGAAACCAGCTAAATACCAAGGATCATTGTGGCCTTGTAAACAGATTGTGTTAGAGGAAAGAAAATAGAGTTGCTTAGAAAGCAGATCCCATGAGGAAAAAAAAAAAATCAATCATCCTATTCTTTGTAGTGGCTTCGTACATGATGTTGCTTGTGTTTTCTTGAATGACAAATTTCCTGTTACAGAAATAATTTCATTCTATGTGCTATCACCGCCAAGCTCTAGCTTAATTGTATTGATGCAAATGCTGCAAATTCAGCAGCATCTCAGAGACTGCTTGTGCTTATGCACAGATGCATGCACAGAAATTTCCTTCTGGTAGATTTCCTTCAAATCGGTATTTGCTAACTACTACACAACAGCCATGTATTTTAGCTCATGCTATTGTCAATGAAATCACACTAGGAAACTAGTGACTTTGTAATCACCTCTGTTCTTAAAAGAAAGGGATAAATAATTTTAAAAGAAATTTAATTTAATAGAATCTTAATAGAAACTGTAATGTTGGCAATATTTTTAATATAGCCCAGGAGAAAGTATATGCTTAAACTTTAAAATCCACTTAAGTGTGCTGCCTGACTGTGTCCTTGAAGGATAATGCTGTGTAAGTTTCTGAAACAGTTAAAGATACTCTACAATGCAGATATATTTAAATACTTCCCATTAATAGCAAGCTATATTGTATATATCTACTTTATTAGACTATGATACATCTGCTGATTACACCTGCCAGGCAATGGACAGTTAAACAGAAGAATACCCTTTTTCGTGTCTTCTCCTTTAAAAAGGGCCGTATAACTGTGTAGAGGGCATGGATATACCACGGCTGATTGACAAAATGGATTCCTCCAAACCGAGCTGGAAAACTGTCCTGTGTGTCACAAAACAAACACATACAATGTGAGCTGACTCATAACAGAAGTTGCACATAGATAAAACATTTTTTTAATGCAAAATGCTTTAATTTTAATAATAAAACTTAAAGAAGAAGAAACATTCTTCAAAATTGTATCGTCTCATTTGAGTTCCAGTGTTCCACACCAAGCAGCAACACACCCTAGACAGAGTGGTGAGGAAGCGTGCTGAAACAGCTATGGTATTCAAATAAAAACACAGCATTTCTAATCTCCAGAAACGCTTTAAACATTTATGATTTGCTCGTAATCCATCTCTGCAGTATATTTTTCTCTTTTCCACTTCTACAGATTTTATTCATTTTTAATAGTAACCATCTCAATTCTTCCAGTGTCATTGAAGAGCACTAGAAATGTCCCTCTTGTTGCCACCTTAAAAAGAAAGTGTAAATCTAAACTAGTATTCAAAATGTCTCCAATATTATCCATATTTCATAAAACTGAGAATGCATTAAACATTATGCTTAAACTGTTATGCAATATCCATGACAGTAATTCTTGTCACACAGTCAGGGACCTTCTGGGAGCTTAAATGTAAGGACAGCATATCCATATTGAAGCAATGACTTTTCTTTTTTCTTGCTGAAAAACACAAGGGGCAGACAACTCACTAGGAAAGATTTTGATCTGCACTTTCAATTTCTAAGTCAAGAGAATATGCCAGAAGGTTTGGCAGTTTGAAGAAGGCAGCCACTCTGTCCTGGAATACTATTGCCAAATTCATTGCGTGTCCTCGTTTTGTCCTTGCCTTGTTAATCATGTACACACACACAATGCAACAAGCTGCTGCCATCTCCTATGTTGCCAAGAGTTACAGCACTGAGCAAAGAATCAAGTGCAAAGAGGGTTGTAAATTGACACATGTCCTTTTTGTTTTCATGGCTTATGTCAGAACCTTCTCAGTGTCTATGAAATGTACTAAATTAATGGCATTCATCTGAACCCTTATTCTACAGGTGGTCTGATCTAGGCAGCCATAGTAGTCAGATCTAACTCATGTTCCTCACATCAGCAGCAACTCCGATTTGACAATACAAGTACAAACAAGGACATGCTTCCAGCTGCATCTTCTCTTCCTCTTGTGTGGATGCTGTAAAAGCAGCTTCGGGTCTCTGTCAATGGGATCAGAGGCTCAAAAGGAGGCAATCAAATGGTTAGACGTGGCACTCAGTCCAATGAGACATATTTTTGCTCCTCTGGAGACAAGACTATAGGCTATACAGAAGCATACATCAGTCTAGACATAAGCCACAAAGCACCACTGAAGTTTATTGATATGTGGTCATACAGCACACAGCAAAAAAAAATGGCCAAGAAAAAAAATCAAAAGTTATATCAACCAATCAAGAAACATCAGATAAGGAAGGCATGAAATCTAGGAAGGAAATCTTTCATTAAATGTTTCAGGTAGGAATGTACTTTGAAAAAGTGCATATGCCAAGAAACCCCCTTAGTTCTGTGAATGTGTACAGACCTGTGGCAGTAATGAAGCCTGAAGAGGTCACTTGCTCCTCTCAGAAGTACCATTCAAATACTGTCAGACACTCTTAACCCAGGAGGTCTTTACATCAGGGTGCCACCTGCCTCCAAATTGCAACGTCTCGGCATATTACCAGATGAAATATTTTCCATCAAGGAGGGAATGTCTTAAAAATAATTTACAGGGAGGATAACAGCTACCACACACAACACTAACATCTGACTAGCCACGACAAAACAGTCAACACAATTAATAAACAGTCTATTTTTCAGATTTTCTCCAGAAACATTTGATTAACAATGGCTTTGAAATAAAACAATCCTATCAAAAGACTGTGCTACAGAAGCCTCATCTTGCTAAATGCCTAGTTTCTGTCAGTGCTGACTAAATGTCAAACTGGATGGCTGATAATCTGACATGTAATTCACCCTGTTCAATATCGTAAATCCCCAAATACCATTTTGAGAACACAACTTCTGATGTACAAAAGGTAGTAAATTATGTCCCTATCACAGCAATCCAATGAATCCATTAGGAAGAATAAAGCACTGGATGACACCTTAACCTTTAGTTGCAGGAGATACCATTCATCTTCAGAAGGCTGTGTTTATTTGGTTTATCATGGCTACTGCTTCAGCAAAGGAGTCCAGCGAACCGTGCTGTGTACAATGCACAAAAGAGCATACTCTAGAGCTGCAGAAGACTTCTTTTGTTAGTTTCATCCAGATGTGTCTGAAGAGTTGACTCTGGAATGGTACCTGTGTTAAGTCCCATGGGAGCCAAACACTTTTTATGATGTAGGTACTATCCACAACAGCCATTCATAGCTGCTTGACTTCTTGCATGATTTTATAAGCTTTAAAATTAATTCAAGTGACACGAAACTTACACACTCCAAGTTATGAAATATTTGCTCTTTATTGCTCAAAAAAGTGGAAGCAACTGCAGCTGCTGGAGAAACAGGTGTCGGGAGCTGCCTGGCTGTTCTCAGACATATCTGACTTCCACATGGGAATTTGCCACACAGATGGCCATCCTACACAAACAGCAGGTAGGAATTTCTTCCAAATCATTGATTCTTGTGGATTTTTTACATTAAGTCAGAAGTGTCATGTGGCAGGCACAACTGCCTCTATAGACATATTGCACTTCAGCAGAAAAGCCTGTAACCCATGAATCACGTGAATTCTAAGTAAAAGGAATCCCATGCCAGAAAACAGTAAGAAATGGAAATCAGCCACGAGGTGCACTGTGCATCTGACTGGAAAAGTAATAAATCAGATGAGGTATTACCCAATCGTTAAAAAGAATTAGTTATATATACATAGTGTGTGGATGTTTTTAGCACTCACATAACCCCTGTTTATGCATAAGTACACAACCTAAGCATGCCTGTGATGAACACAATTTGGCACATGGCCACTCCACAGACACAAGCAAATAGGTATTTACAATTAGGGACCACAGCCCTTGTAATACAAGACTTACAAGTGACAATCAATAGTGGGTTGCCAAGGAAGAAGCAGATCCCTACACTGTCTGCAGGACTGGGCAGCTACCAGTGCCTGGCAGTAACTGATGTCTCCTCTAGCATCTATAAGCTAATGCTGTAATCTCTGCCACACATAATTTGTATGCCCTGAATTTATATGACCCATCTCCACAAGGTTCCTCTCCAAGGACACAGCAGCTGTTGCCTGCCACTGTCCTTGGCACATGCTAAGAAGCCAGGTTTCTACTTGCTGGGCACCACATCTCACCCTGTGCTGAGCTTGGCCATCACCTGAGACAGCTCTCAGCGTTTCACAGAGGGTTCTGCTCTGCAATGTGGCCAGCAAGAACTCTTAATTCTTAATTAAAGCACAGGTAATAACAGCAAAATCTGCACATAGCATTTTCAACAGTACCTAAGAGAGGAAAGTGACAAATTCCTACTGAAAATCAGTGTGAATCTACTTAGTGGTGTCAGAACTGTTATCAGAGATCACAAAAATGACCCACCTTTTTCATCATTACAAAATGCACAAAAATTAAAGAACTCTTAAAGCCCACAACATTCTCCACTCCTTGGGTATCGTGTCTACATTTAAACCTCTGAAGTGTACTTTTAAAGAATTAGCTAACTCAGCTGAAATCAGTACTGGAGTTAAATTTGTTTGCACAGCTGAAGTATAGTCTCAGAAGCTGTTGAGACCACTGTGCACACCAAGATGTGTCAGCAGCTCAGCCACACCGAGGCCTCACATGTGGGCTGCACACTACCTGCAGATTGACCATCTAGACACACTTTGCCACATACTAACACTGCCAGAGTGCCTGGGCACATATACTCTTTGGCCATGTTTGAGGGTTTGTGCTGTCTTTATGGGCAGTGAAACTGTTTTTTTGGAGAGTCTAGAGGCATCCTTCAAAGGACTATCTGGGCAAATACAACAAATTCAGTGACATACTTTGCTTAAGGCTGTGCTTGAGCACCGTGATGAATTCAGGCTGTAGCATCTGCAGGCGACAAGAGGCTAAAGTCAAGACTCTGGAAACTGTATCTTCATAACAAAAACTTCAAGTTCAAAGATAGTACACTTTATGATTAATATCTTAAATGTCACTTAAGAGTTATTCCTGAAGACAGTAAATTCAGGTCTCCTTCAGCTATTCCAAAAAGTCAAGCACTTCAGGGAGAAAAAAAAAAAATCACTATGATGAAGCAAAATAGTATCTTCATAATGGAAAGTTCCATTAGAATCGCACTGAAACATTCTGTCTGATGCAAGTTACAGCATGACTACACTTAATTTTTTGCATGTTTAAGAGGAAACTATGGAAAATCACAGAAAGAAAAGGCTCTGATTAGAAGGAATAGGTCACTTTCTTCATAGTCCTAGAGTTGAATTATCAAGAGGAACCAAGAACCACTGCCATCCACATCAGGAAAGGAAAGCCAAGTCTTGCTCCCAGACTTTGTCACTGAAGGTATGAAAGAACAAGGCATTCCTAATACCAAACTTCCAGCAAGTATGCATCCATGACAAGGGGAATTGCAATGTCTCAAAACAAAGTACCTTGTATGTCAAGACAAATCACCTGTGGTCAAGGCATGAGCGTAGACTGGGAGCCTACCCAGTGGTATGGTAGCATGGCAAAGTGACTGAAAAGTGAATCTGTGGAGTCAAAAAGAATTTTTATTGTTTTCTTTATGAAAACAAATACTGGAAGGCAGATGTTATCTATAAACACACCAGGGAAAACAAAGAACAAGTGAGGAAAGACCCTTTCAAAACAAAGGAAAATGCTGACACTCAAACAAGAAAAAGATCACCACAAATGCAGCTAATTTGGAAAGTAATAGACAGCTTTGAATCATCAAACATCCAACAAGTCTGAGAAGGAATAAGCAACCTAATTCATTTGGAGAGAAAGATTACTAAATTATGAGGAAGCTAAACTTCAGGTTGTCTGTTACAACAGGAGACTTCAACTCTGTCCCTCTCCATTCAAGCTCTAAGGTTCAGATCCAAAAAATAATTTCAGGTTTAATGGTGGTGAAATTTTTCCTGATCCTTGGAATAGCTGCATTAGTTATTTCCCTCTGTAAGACTACAACATTGTCTTCAGCTTTTCATTTTTATTAAACAATGTTGAACCCTTTCTAAGACAAACAAAAAGTGCCCAAATAATTTTTTGTTCCTGTGTTTAACCAAAAGACCACCACCTAAAGGCAAATTAACATCATTCATTGACTTTCGTACAAAATAAGATTTAATTATCTAGAACTGGATGTTGTCATTTTGCTGAGAATACAGTGAAGCAATTTGACTTTTGGCAGTCCTTTTCATTTCTATTAGTCATTTTATCTTACAGCTCATATAGAAATATGTTAAATTGCATGAGATGAGAAGAGAGAGAGATGGTATCCATCCAGTGAGAATATTGCTCTTTTTATTGGAGTATCTGTTTTAATTTCAAATAATCATCCATCTTTCATTTGAATATGTTAATCATAAAAATGATATCTTGTTTAATTAATTAGGTGGGTAGAGATTTAAACGCTATCTGACCACATATGTGTGCATGTTTACTTATAAATACAATAAAACTAAAAAGTCTACCTGGATTTGGTGCTGCCACTATTTGGATAAAGGGCTCAGATCATTCAGTGTTTTAATTCAATGGGCTTCATAAAGAAAACACTTTGTAAAAAGCCTCTCCTTTTCATTGGAAATTACTGTATTTTGGCAAATTAACTTCAAGAGGTATTGGCCTGATTTTTAAAATAGTCTTAAATATAAATTGTGTGAAATTCTTTCAGCAATTGTGAAATTCTTTTAGCAATTTCTGTTTGTTTTGACAGGAGCTTGGGGTTTTGTGTATTTTTATTCCTTGGCTCATTTCTGTACTTTGAACCCAGAAAAAGGAAGGCTTTAATTTTAAAGAAGAAATGAAAAATGCTGTTTTCAACTATCAACACTGCCTCTCTTTTAATTATAAGTACCACTTCATTTGAACTGTCAGGTGTTAAAAGGGGAGGGTTGGGGTGGGGGTTGGAAATCCAAAACTTTTCCACAGCATGATGCTGTTTTCTAAATTGGCAAAGCTAGTAAGAAGCCAGTAAGAAAGATGATGGAAGTAGGTTCTTCTATAGTGTTTTCTTTTCCTGTGATGAAATTAATTCTTTTCAATAAGCAATTATCAGATGGTGATTTCTTCTATGGAAATTCCCACATGGGAAAAAACAATCCATTTTCCAGGCATCCCGTGAATTGCAAATTAAGATCACAGGAAAATAAAAAATAAAATAAAATAAATAAATAGATAAAAAACACTACACTGCAAACTGTTGTGCATAAATTTAGTAATGATACTTTCATAACACCGGTAGAACAAAAATAATGCACGAAATTACTGCTCATAAAAATCCTATACTTAAATTCCTGAAGGCAGGAAGTCTTTGGCCAGGGACTGTATAGGTGGAGCTGAAATGCCACACCAGCTTCTCAGCTGGTATCACCCTTGTCCTGAATTCACCCTCTTTTAGTCAGTGAGGCTATCCTGATGCCCAGACAGCCCTTGGTCTCCGCCAAAACCACTGACCCCAGAATTACTGTCATGATGCTTTTCATCACACAGAAAGCCCCCACAGCCCTGAGGACATTTCAAAGAGGAGCATCAGTAGTTATCAGATAGCCCCCTTCTTGTGCCTTCATTTCCAAATGTGAGTAGGCTAAATAGCACCTTAGTTAGAATTGCCTTAGGGAAGATACATTTATTTGTTCTGTTTTATTCAACCAAAATGTGACCTTACATTTCCTTCATAGCAGAAAGAAGGCAGGAAAACCTTAGGATAATGTTGAAGACAAAGACTGAAAAAAACAGTGGCAAGGCAGAAACCACAGAAATAAGATAAAAGTGAGGAGCAGAGGAAAACAGGAAAGATTAAATTAAAATTAATTTAGGGAGGGATATACAGAAATTATTATGGTGCATAAAAGAAAAACATATTGATCATGTTTCTTTTATAGCTCCTCTCCAAAACTTGCACGGAAAGAGAAATGTAAAATATTCCTACACAGAGGACCCATGTTTTACCGTCACGTGTCAAGACTGATTTTGCAGACCTAAACTCAAATAGCGTAAGTAAATACCAAAACTTATGCCTTCCATATAATTTCTGCATATCAACCCAACTAACAATTTCCCAGAAGAACCAAAGCCAACCCCTGGGTTTTTTTTAATTTTGGGGTAGCTTTAGCCAAAATTTGCAAGAAGCCACATGTGAACTGACTATCCTTAGTGGTATATCAATATACCCATCCAGAGCTCACGGGTCTGCAAATAGATCAGGTGAACAGAGGTACCACACAGGCAAAAATCTAAATTTCCTTGTTGTGGCAGCTTTCAAACAACACTGTGCAGCTTTGTAGTGCCAACAAGTTAGTGAGTTAGAAGATACCAGTTCTCCAACCAGAATATTCCCTTTTTCCCCCTGGAAATGGAGAATTTCCAAACTGTTGCCTACAATTTTATTATTCAAAGCTCCTCCAAAAATGCGACTCTCAGTTTCAGACTGTATGCATTAAAATTGGATTACCACTTTATCAGTTTCAATTTATAATAATACAATAGATGAAAAACTGTAGTGATTCGAGAGTTATTTCATGAGCCATATGTTTCCTCATAGTATGAAGAATCAATCTCCATCGCTGCAGTAGGGACTAAGAGCAATAATCATTTTAGCCATCCAATTTTCATCTGTCACTCCATGCAAATGAGAGCCATGAGAATCAAACTGAACTGTAAAATTGGAGGAATAGTGGTTTAAGAAAAATCAGCTGAGGACAGCCATTGAGATCTAAAATGCAGAATAATTAAGCTTTAAATTACCAAGGAAATTGAAGACTGAGTTGATATCCATTAATAAGTATTATATTTTATTAAAAGTAGAGGTAACATGAACTATGCGGCACACAAATTTTCAAGAGGTCAGCTCCCGGCAGTACAGAACTATTTCTAGTTCCAAAAAGTGTTCAAATGTCTTTGTCATAGTACAGAATGGAGATTTATTTCAGCCTTTCAGCTTCAAGAAAGCCTCAGTCTGAACTGCTCAGCTACACTTTATCTTTATAATGGCGCTTGAAAGATATGGTTTCTTATGAGTACCTTCCCTTCCCTCTTCTTCTGCACTCCTGAATGACTGCTCATGGTACACACTTGTTAAATGCTGCTGGGAGCCCAGGGAATTTCAATATTGTTTGAAGGAGACTGTCATTCTGGTTATTACTCTGGAGGATCGTAAATCACTGTTGTTGAATTCTAACTTCAGACGTCGATACCCTGTCTTTTTAAAGCCATATAAGCATGGTAGTCTCAGTGTTAGCTGATACAGAGTAAAGCCTGCCAGTAAAAAAACAGATTCACAAGAACTGGGCAAATAAATAATTGTTTTATCATACCTTTACGTCAAAAATAACATGTTTATTGTGCTATCACAATGTTCCAGTAATGAAGAAATGTGATGGTAGAATCTATCCTAAAATCACACTTTCAGAACTCTTGAAAATTCATTTCCAAGGAGTTGGAATATCAAAATCAGAAATGCAGACCTCTTCTTGCTAAAATAAAAGTGGAACCCGTGTGAACCTCTTCTCAGCAAAATACAATAGCAGAAGCCTCAGTCCATGTTACATGGATACTCACAAAAAATCCCTGAACTCTGAAACTATTTGGAGTGTTTGGTCCAGCACTGAGCTTCCCAGCACAAAGCAGTCAGGGACATACTGGAGCAAGTCCAGCAAGGGGATGAGAAGATGACTAAGGGATTAGACCATCTCTCATATCAGCAGAGGCCAAAGAGAGCTGGGAATGTCCAGCATGGCGGAGAAAAAACTCAGGGGGATCTTATCAATGTGTATAAATACCCAAAGGGAAAGTATAAGAAGCTGGAGTCAAGCTCTTTCCAGTGATGCCCAGTGACCAGACTAGTGGCAATGGGCACAAAACAAAACACAGGAGGGCCCTTCTGAACATGAGGAAACCACATAAGAGTGCACAGTTCTGAACAAGTCAGACAGTGATGAAAAATATAAATTCACTGAGGCTATATGAATAAGGTCTTTTCAGCGCATATTTTAAAAAAAACCACTTCACTTCCCAAAGCTGTGCTATTTTTGAAGTTCAACAGCCAAAGCAACCAATGTGATGACAGATTTCTCAAACTAAATAAAAAACTGAATTGCAGGTAGATGTTAATATTTACCCTATGTAATGTACTCAAGCTGCTTAGCTTGCTTGAGATCACTCAGCTTTCCATCACAAGTAACTGCTGAAAATGTGCACAGCTTTCTCCACCTAAAAGAAGGCTTCCATTACTTGAAAACCCCAAAGCTTCATGCATCACACTCTTTGAAACAGGGTTTACAAAACGTAGCTACTGCCAAGCTGTCTGCACATGAATGAACAGGCTCAGTTTCCAAAGGCTGGGGCTGAGCTGCTCCCCCATTCTAGCTCAACATCCATCTTCGAGCCCAGATGTTTGAAAATGTCCCAGAGGGCAACACAAGCAGCTCACAGACCACAGAAAACCTGCAACACTCAGATTAACTCCATTCATTAACAAAACCTCTAGGAAAGAAGTTCCATTGCCATGCTGAGACTGACTGTTTACTGCTATGCTCTTACCTCTACCAACCTAAAAAAAGGCACTTGCATCTGAAAGCGTGTCTTTTTCCAAATACAGCATTGTTTAACAAAGGATATTGCTTTTGCATCTTTAAGTGTAACTATAGTTTGTAAAATCTTTATTGCTCTACTGTTAAATTGTTAATCAAATTCTGGCAAAAGCCCATTGCAGTATACCGAAACAGTGTAACCTATTTTTTATAGACAGCTTAAGAATGTGCACAAAAATCATACTTCCTTCTCCTTTCTTTCTATTCTTCTGACTTATCCACCTTCTGATTTGCAGCCCTATTCTACATCACGGCTTAAATATTCTGCTTTCCTATATTACTGTCACTCCAGCACTAGTGGTTAATGCCAATGTTAGTGGTTGATGATACCAGGGGAATTAAACCCCCAGTACAGGGACAATGACATATGGCATGCCTGAATGGACTTAACGGAAGGCAGACACCCTGACAGCTGTCACTTGCTTCCCCTCCATTAGCACCACACACTGCATCATGCCACGCCATTGGGCACATAGGTGCAATTAGCCACCCAGCCGGGCAACCATCACTCACTTCTCATTCACGCTACAGCTGCAAATGCCCCTGCTGTGGCCATCATGCCTACCTCAAAAGGAGCCCGAAAATACAGAATGCTTCACCTCGGTGAGAACATCATTAACCGTTACACCTTAAATGAGCTTCTACCCCACTGAACTGAAGAGTCAAGAGTCATTCCTCAGCAACTAAGGCAGGTGACATTATGACAAGCTGAAGCAAACTCACAGCCAATGTTAATGTAAGCAGACATGACCTTTTCCAACCTGTCCATTCACAAAGGGATGCCATTGTTGAGGGTATATGGGGAGCCTGTCACAAAGCACTTGCACCTCTACAGGAAATAGTTTAATTAAGTGAAATCTGTTAGGTATCATTAGGTGTGCAGTCACAGCAAGAAACAAATACACACCCAAAGTATACATTTGCTAGACACAAGGTATTTTCAACTGCCAATGAACAGAACTGCAACAAACTCAAAAAAGAATGTGTCAAATAGAGTGTGTCTGTCTGTGTATAAAAATCATTCTGCCTCAAACATCAAATTCATCTCTTAAATCATTTATTACCGTGGATAATTTCTAAGTTTCCAATAGCCTAATCACTTTATTTTGAACCAGATTTAAGAGCTCAGAATATCTGCGCAGGGGAAAAAAAAAAAAAAAGGCATTTCCTACCTAGGAACCAGAATCAGTTCTTTGTGTCCTACTGGTAGATCAATTATGCATTAGAGCTGCTGCTGCTGCTGCTTGACTTTTAATCTGCATTAGTTCACAGACCTTGAGCAAATTTGATGTTACCATATTAAAAAGGGAAGGCACTAAGCTATGCAGAGAAAAAAAAGGAAAATGGATCAAGCAAGGGGACAATTAATCAGCCAAGTGCTGGCAATGGAGAAACAGGCTGCCTGCTGCCAGCACACAGGGAAATAAGGAATGCACAGATAATTCATTTAAATTCTCTTAAATGTACTAAACCCCACTTGGAATAACCATAAATCTGCTTATGTGTATCTACATGTACATTGTAGTGCTATAGATCTATAATACCTGTCCTCATCCTGAATGAAGATTTCAAGCCACATTTTAGATATCAGATCCCAGCTGAATGCTTAGTCACTTAAACATCCTGGCTGTGTATTTACTGAAATAAATAATTTAGAGCAGTACTCCAGTCAGCTTTGCTCATTTGGGAGCTGGGCTGATAAATCTTTACACATAGCTGAAGTATTAAAAAGTCTTCAATTTTCTGAACCCAAATTCCTGCATCACCATATCCACTACAGGCTTTCAGCACTAAAATTAAAAGCAGCATGAATATTTAAGCATTTTGTGATAAGACTGCAGTATATAAATCTGCTAGTATACCAAAGGCAAAGGCAACCTTAGAATTTTAGTTCTATGAAATACAGAATGGAGGGGAAGAAGGAAGACGTAAAAAAAAAAAATGGGGGAAATTGTCTCAAAATGTTTGCTAGCTATTACTACTGCCCTAGGAGCTGTACTTTAAGTGCTCTAAGCTTCCATTTCCTCACAAAGACAATATTATTTGGTTGAAATATTTTTCCTGAAGTGTAGAGTAGCCTCTTCTGGAGACAGGAACAGATACAGCCTAGAGGTAAATGGGGACATGAGGTGTCTGAATGCTCCACTCAATACCAGCAGCCTTCTCAAAGTGAAACATTTCTGTTTTGACCCATTTAATACTTGTCTACAGAAAGGAAAAATATCTGGAAGGGAGACACTTTACATAAAACTTTAATTTAGTCTTGATGGAAAATTTGTGACTTTTTTTAGAAAGGTTGTCATGTCAAAGGTTGTAACGTTTCTGGTTAAACTTTTAAAAGAACTGCAGCACCCTTGGTTTTGTGCATATGAATGCAGCACCTTACAGCTATACTAACAGATTCTACTCTGTTATTTGCCATAATCATAGAAAATGCAAGCTTACACCAGGATCAGAAATTGAATTTCATGATGTGGAGAGTTACGTGATGAAATAAATCACAGACAAGCGCTACCTCTGTGTCCCAAGGCATACTCAGTATTCAAACAGATTGCTTTGCTATTTTGAGCTGTTCCACTGCTGGAAACTTCATCACCCAGTTCTATGATTGTGACAGACCTCAGCTGTGAGGCGAGGCCAAGTACATTCATCTCCACGTGGAAGCCCCAATGCTGCATGACTGTTGTTGGCACTTCAGGAACTAGCTCTGCCCCAAAGCTGCAGCACAATTGAACAGGATTTCGGTGCTTGCTGGAGCTGCCAGCTTTCAGCAGAAAAATGCAGCTGAGTTCTTGACTGCTTCTGGTTGTATAAATTCCCATGGTGCTCTTCTAGAAGTAGAAGCATTAACCCCAGTGTCTTGGTCAAATAACAACTCAAGTAATCTCATTCTGCCTATCTATATTCTCTCTATACTTTCAGCTGACTCAAGCATTTTTACTGTAGCATTCAGCTGCCTCAAAGTGTCATGTAGCATTGAAAAACACCAGACATGACAATTTATTCAATGCAAGATGTCATTATGTCATCACTATGAAGAGTTAACACTGAGAAGATCCATAAAAATCAATAGCTGAGCTCAGCTTCCTGTGACATTCTAGTCCTGCTCCTCCAGGATGCAAGGGTGAGAGCAAAGATCTCCAAAGCAATGTTCTGCACACCCAGCTCGCTCTCTCAAACTCACTGGATTTGCACTAGTTTGACTGCATCAGCTGTACACCACAACCTCTGACTACAAGACACACCTTGCCCAATTAAAATGTACCATAAGAAATACCAAGCTCATTTTATAGAACCCAAGCAGCATCTATACTGTGCCTTTAACAGCACCTAGAAGCACTCACAGAGAAGAAACTCAATTATCTACACTGTGAAACCGTTAGAGCAAGTCAAAGCTACACTCCCAATCAATTTGAAAGGTAAGCAAGCAGAAATCAGGTAACATTCCCAAAATGCTCTTTGGATGTAGCTATCTGTTTAGGTTAAGAAAAACTCTTAACAGCCAGCACTAGGAACCAGCCTTGACCATGTCTAGTTTATGGGTACAGACATAGCTATACTCTCCTAGGGACATTCTCTACTGGCTGCTGGCTACTATAAAGCAGCAAGAAACCCACGAAAATACAAATTTTTGAAATTTTTGAATATTAAGATATGAATGCAATTTTAAAATTATTATGTCTCATACAATAAAAACATATCCACTTTCAATGTAAGCTATAGACCTTTTAAATTCTATTGATTACACAGATTAAAGCTTTTAAATACTACTAACTAAACAGAGTGGCTACTCAAGCACTATGAGGTCTATTGTGTAAACACATATTAAGGAGTCCTGGGAGCTGTTTCCATCAACTGTAGTGACCTCTACTGAACAGCTTTTTATAATGAAAATTAGTATCACACAAATGTTTTCATTCATATCCTTTGTTGTTGAAACTTCTGTTGTCCACATTCTGTATAGTCTGAAATGGAGACTAGAAATGGCTGCAAGATATAAACAATTCTCTAAGCAAAATATTTGTATTTATAACTTTCTTATCCATCAGGTCGTCAGCACCCCAGTTCCTTCCTTATAGCATTGAGCAATGTGCTGTTATTTATATTTAAAATTCTGTCCATATTCCCATTAACTCAGCAGGTAACAAAAAGGCTTCAACCTTAAAAGGCTGGGATCAATAACAAAATTGGTGCTTGAGGAAAGTGAAGGAGCAGGAAAAGGCCAGTTGTGAACATCAGCCATAAGTGAAAGATACACCAGTGCTTACTGGCCAGCAGATCTGGTGAGAGCACACCGGGGTTTTGGAGAATCTCAGCTACAGCAACATAACTGCTTCAGAAGACTCTGCATCAGAGAACAATCAGGCCCAGTCTGATTCCACAAATAATAAATCCTAAGTAAATAATAATTCACATGTAAGGTTGTAAATGTTGACATCGATAGTTACTTCTGATGGTCTTAAAGAGTAGCTCATCTGGGCTATGAGATTCTGCTTTTTCAAAACAATGTACCAGTCTGGGAACACTTCTCTACTAGCATCTACTGAATGCTTTTTCTGTATAAGAAGCTTCATAAGTATAACAATAAAAAGAATTTACCCTATCATAAGCAAGGTGAACAGCACAGCTCCAATAAAAATAGGAACTAGACTAACAGAGAAGCTGAATTTGAGTAAATAAATGTGATCAAGACCTTTTCATAGTTTTGTATTTCAGAGGGAAAAAAATCAATTTACAAGTATTTTATTTTGGGGGAATAAAGCTCTCCCTTATTGTGTTTTTTGACACAAAAGTAAATACAGAGGTAGATGTGTTCATAAAAAAAAAAATTATCTTTTCTAAAGCACTATTGTTAAACAAGTGGTGACAGATTAATATAACCAAGCATCAATGCAAAAAGCTTGCAGTGTGCATTTCACTAAAGCACGAAGTTTATAAAATAAAATCATTGTAGCATGATTAGCAGGCTGTATAAAATTTTTTACAATCCACACAAAATACAATTCTTCCCTGATCTGTATCTATCACACTGAGGTGTGTTTTTCACTACTACACAAAGCAGTAAAATTGCAGATGCTATTTACTATCAAAGCATGTGCACAAGTAAGTGCATCATCTACTGTTGCTGCAGATGAAAAGTATTCCAACTGAAGATCATACTGCATTGCCCTGGACATGGCTGCCAGCCAGGTTGAGAAGACACTTTTTCTTCAGATGTGGGATCTGAAATAAAGCTTGAAGCAAGAATCAAACCAGAAGCCAAAATCTTGAAATCTAAGCAACTAACTTTCTGTCCAACCTGGCAGGCCTAGCTTTGTTTAAATCTACATCAGACTGACACCAGCTCTGGTGATCTCCATGGACAGGTAACCACTGCCAGCTCTCTGAAGCTGCAGGGCTACAGGAGCACAGGAGGCTGCTCCAGAGCTCACAGGACCCTCCAGATGGCCATAGGAGAAGATAAAGCATAAGGACACAGAAAGACACCAGCATTGCAGACAGGAAAGTTTGACCATCCTGCACTGGAGCATCTGGTCTAGCTCAAGAGGATGGAAAAGGGGGGCAGAGTTTTGCATCAGTTTTTGTGGCATGCACCTGCATGCTCACTGCAAGATAACCTGTGAGCTTTTTCTGCAAGGGTGGAGAGCAGCGTTTGTTACCATAAATGCGTTAACTAGAAATGGGATTGCTAAAACTTACTGAAGATGTTTAAAAGCTGGGCTTGACTCGTTATGTAATACTAAGGGAAACAAGATCTATTTTAGGATTCTGAAAATGAGGGCAAAACAAGTGGCACACAAACATGCACCTCTATCACCGTGTCCTGCTCCACAGCCTGGACCTCACCTGGCCCCAACACTCTCACCTCTTACCTACGAAAACGAGCTGGAGATTTGAATTTTCAACATTAACTCCTGTAATTGTCCTCCTGATGACATTTCCTTGTAGTGACAGCTCCTGTTTTCAACCCTCCTTCTTCTTTTCTTTACCATATAAACACATTAAAGTACCTTTCACTGTAAAATAGCTCACTGTTCATCCCAACTCTATATTACAGTCAATGCTCAAGAAACTGGATGCCCCCATTTTCTCTGCCTCCTCCCCAGTCTCCCTGTCCCATACAAACTCTCCTCCCCAAGTTTCAGTGCTGAAGGTCACCTTTCACCATCCCAAAGTCTTCAGCCCTTATTCCCTGCTCTCTACCCACTGAATGTCTTACCCAGAGAACTCCCCCTGCTTACATGCAATTCACTGTCATCTCTGTGCTGAAAAGCACACCCCTCCACTCATTCTTTATTCCACAGCCAGGCCTCACTTGTCATACTACTTGTCTGAAATCTTACTAACTGCACTAAGCTCAAATTCTCTCAGTTTTTACTTTTTATAGTGTTGTAGCAATCCCCACAAAGCACTCAGTAAACTCACATCCTTGAGATTATGTGTTAAGTCCTGTTCTCCCCGAACACCATGGCTTCCATTGCAAGACCAACAGTTACCACGTCTTACCCCACACAATGCTGGGGGGAATCTAACCCCTTTACCTGTACTGATCTACTGCCATGGTTTTTGTTGCCTTGAAATTACTCAATTTAAGGGTTAGGTTTTTTTGATCCATTTGGGTTTGACAAATCCAGGGCTGTGAGTTTCACTCCACGCTGAAAGAATCAAAGTCAAGAGAGAAAGGACAGGAACACATCTTCCACTAGCAAAAGTAGAGAAGGAAAGCAGGCTGAGACTATTTGAGTGACTAGAACTGTGGTCTGTATGAGTCCTGACTGAGTCTGACTGAATTCCCTTTTTAGTTTTTATTGTGTGTTCAGAAGAAAATCAAGCTCCTGAACAAGGAGGAGTGAGCAACACCTAGCCTAATAGCCTAATGTGATGCACTGGTAGCAAAGACAATCATTTTGAAACCATATGCTTTGCAGCAAAACATGTCTCCTGCAACACGATACGTGAATCAAAGCAGATTGTGCTCGGGGTTCTCTGCAGAACGTGGAACAAAACAAGTTATCCTAAACCAACCTCCCCATCAGCCTGCAAATGATGCAAGCTTGGGAATGCCAAATAAAAAGCCAAACAGCATGCCAGGGCTCCACTCGCTCCATCCGGCCTTACTGCAGGAAGAGGGACAGATGGTGCCAGTGACTCAGAAGAAGGCCAAAACGCTCCTATCTCACAGCAATAACCTGTGTCCCAGCCCTGTGACAGTTTGTCATCCATGAAAATGGTATTTTTCAAGGACATAAGTGTGAACTTGGTGCTATTGGTAGGAAAACATGACAGAGTGTTCTCAGGGACAACTCCTCTTCTTGCAAGGTGGGCAAAGGTCATCCTATTCTGCAGTGTGCTCCTACATGTGAGAAGGCAGGGCCCTGGGAAATAATGCTTGGCAACATAAATTATAGCTTAGTGTACTACTTTTGACTAAGTTAAAATTGTTAGAAACATTTCCAGGAAGGAAAAGCCTCAGGGAAAGCATAAAAGCTTTGTGAGCAAAACTTTATGACTTTAAAGAAAATCAATCCCGACTTTAAAATTGGGGGGAAAAAAAAAAAAAAAAGAAACAAACAAAACCCCACACAACAAATCCTCCAGATTCTGCTTCTCTATTTTCTTTTTTTTTTCAATTAATGTATTTACATTAATTGAAAAAAAAAAAAAAAAAAAAAAGCCGTTTTAACACTTCTCCCTACTACCTGTTTAAATTCTTTTCCATTTCCAAAGTGTAAAATTATGGCTTTCCCATTTCTAGTGTAGGAAAACAAATATGAAATTGCAATTCTATTTCTTTTTTACAAAAAGTAGGCACACCACAGAGTGAACAAACACAAGGAAGCACTGGTTCAACATCTGGTCCCAGCCAGGGGCCGGACTAATTCAGAACAAGAAAACAGGGGACAGAGCTTTGTACTGGCAGACCAAGAACTAGGCAGAAACAAACTGCTGAGAAGACCTGTGCCAGTAACAGCTACAGGGGTGATATTCTTACAGCCACAATGCTGTAAAGACATAGGCATGTTAAGGTTTGTGTGGAAGAATAATTTTCTCTTATTAAACCAAATGGCACAGAACAACACAGTTATGGACTGTCCTAGACTTTTATTTTGGGAGGTTGTTCAACAATGAAAGCTTTAGATGGCACCCTTATATCTTTTAATAGCAACACAGATACTTCTGCTCTTCCAGTCTCAGTTCAGTGAATTAAATTCTCGGGGGCCTGTCATACACAATCCAGTTTCCATTTGCCCTCCCAACTTGGAGCTGTTTCTCAAAATACCATCCTAATCCACCATGCTTCATATGGTCCCCAAAGTACTCTGCCCTCGGTCCCTTTCTCTTCTCTCCATGTGTCAGCCTGAGTGTGAGTTCAAACATCATCTCTGCACTGATAGTTCACATGAATAAGTCCTCTCCAGCCCTCTCTTGTGCAATAACTTCAAATTGCAGCCTGTTGCTCTGAAAAATGTTCATTTAAAGCCCAGTTTAGCCAGAAGAGCTGCTAAACTTGCCACCACTACTCCATTCTCAAATGCTGCACATAACAGAGCTGAGCCATTCATCATATTCAGGCCCTAGTGTCATGTTTGATTTTGACCTCTCTGAAGACCCACACATCTCATCTGCTTACATTCTGCAAATCATTCTTTCATGGTGTTGCTTAGGCAATGCATCTGGCTAAGAGAGTGTGTTCACCGATGCAGAAAATTATCTCTTTTTCCAAAAACACAGAACCATGCCTTTTTTTTTTTCAGAGAAGACAACACTGCTGCAAATGTGCATTATTTTTTAAATCTCAGTCCTCCTGTCTGCTTTCCTAGCCTGTGATTTAATGAAAGATTAAAGACTAGCTTATGAAAGTTCACCACGGCAACTGCTGATGTCATTGGGAACTGGATTCCCAGTTGGGGCTTAAAGAAAGATGAAGACCATATTGATAATTGACAATAATCCTGACATTATTCAACCAGCTAATTAAGCCAAAACTTCACACCACTATATACGCTCAAAACTTAATGAACAGAAAGCATAACAACATTAATATGCTTAGCTATTGCTGTTATATAAATTTAGCCCAGAGACATTAATTGTTCATAGAAGGTACAGGTTATTTACTCCTTTCCTACTGAGCAGCAGAAAACCAGAATTATTCATGCAGCTGTTTCACAATGCCATGCCTTTGATTAGTCTACTGGAAAAAAAAAAAAGAATTTGTGAATTCTTCCTGAGAAAATGAATCTAAGCACTGTATCCCACATGCTATAAAATGAAGGAAGGTTTAAGCAAGCACATTTAAGCATTGAAGGAAAGGAGACATATGCTACTAGCTTGGGCAGTTTTGCATGTAAGGCACAAATAGTCATTCTGCCCCTGGCTGTGATTGTCATAATTTTTAGAAGAGGCAAAACTTTTGTGTATAAACAAACACAAGAACAAAACCACATTTAAAGTCACCAAAGTGTACCTGCATTCCCCTTTTTCCTCTTTCTAAGGCAAGTTACTCCTAAAATGTCTTTATGGTAGTTTGTTGCTTGCTCCATCCTTCTAAAACACAAAAGTCCTGTACTGAAAGGCAGACAGCCCCATGGCATAGAGATATGTCCAGTAATGGAGAATACCTGCCACAAAACAAAAATTCTCAGGGATGAAGCATGGGGGGTTGTTCAGGACTTTAGCAGATATCATGAGGAAAAAAATACAATTCGAGAAGAAAGCAAAGATCCATCTCACAGCTTCAAGATATGTTAGCAATGAGTACAAATAGCTATGCTTTGCATATATACTATGATTATAAACATTTGGATGACAGGAATGAGAACAGAGGTTGATAGACAATCTTCTTCCTACATAAAAGTCAAAGCCCTAAGACCTGGGATTGTGCCTGAATCCTGGACATACTGCCAAGAGGCTGCACAGTTCTGTTACACAAGTATGGCTGCCATCCTCAGGGAGGGACATCAGACCTCACCAAAACAAAACATAGAGTTGTGAAAGAGGAGCTCTTTAAAAGAAGATGTTTACAGTTGCCGTATGAAGGTAAAACAATTCTTCAAGAACATTTAATGGGACACTATATCAATAGGATAAAGAAGAAAATATACAGTAAGGCTCACCTTGCAAATAAGATGCTGCTCAGTTTGATTTAATTCGTACAACTTAAAGCAAGAAAACACATGGTCCAAGCTGTTCCCATGGATCATTAAATGAATGCATTCTTAATTGGCTTTCCATGCAGCTCTCTTTAAAGGATCGAGGGCTACTTTCATTTGATACTGCATTGATTTTCACTGAAATGTCCTCCTATCATGGCTACACTGATCAATTAGTATGCTATAAATAGAGTGGTCAGATTCCTTTCACAGATCTCATTAAATTGTATCCCTGCTGAATTTTTGTGGAGAATAGAATTGGATCATACTGATAGCAATAGTATGAAGATGCCATCAGGTTTTCCAGAGAAAATCAATTGTTCAATATTCATTAAAAAAAATCCTTGAAAAGCATGACCCAATGTAGCTCAACTAATGTCCAGATCATATGTCAAACCTTGCTTGCAATTCTGCATCCCTAAACTCCTAAAAGATAAAGGATGGGAAAATGAGTAGTTAAGGGTTTCAGCCAGTTCCTCACTGATACATAATCCCTCATCAATCATAACTATTTACCTGCGTGCCCTTATAATGGAAATATGTTACTGGAGGTATACAGCTAACCCATAGAAATCTTCTGGAAAGTGAAGTAAAGATTTAAGGAGGAACACAGTCCCAAGGCACATTTGGTGCCTGTCAAAGTCACCATGTAATGGTGGTGTGCTTACTGACTAAAACTAGAGGGGACAGATAATATCTGGTGGTATGATGTAGACTAATTATTGCAGGTATATTTCAACAATGACTTAAAAAATGTTAATCTTTATTTTGTAATGGCATGGCTGTATACCTTTTAGAAATTTGTTTTACTGATGACATTTTACTTAATGAGATTGGAAACAGCCATAAAATAGGAAATGGAACTGCCTACTTTGAAACATTTCAATATCTAATCTGAAGGGCAGTTTTCAGGTCTCCACTCTGCCCTACACCCTGTCCTATCCTGCTTGTCCTAACATCCTTTCTGACCTCTCTTCTCCCCTGTTAAGGGGGAGAACTATCCTTCAAAATCTTTTCTGTCTTCCTCCCAAAATGAAGCTATATTTTCACCACAGACTTTTCTACAGGTTGAAAATCCCTGCTGCAAAGGCTGGGTTTTATCTACTGCATCTGAATTACTGAATGTACTGTTTCTATATGCACTCTCTGGTGCCTGGAGTATATTCCATTCAGTTTTGTATGAAGGTCCAAGCTGGCTGTACCTTGCAAAGACTTTGTGAGAAGAATGCTGGAGAACTACCAGTAATTGACAATTTATCCTTGATCTATCATACTCAGCCCAGTGGCTTTCAGCCAGAAGACGCAGTGACCTAAATGATACTTTCAGTCAAACAGCTTAGCACAGGATGAATGCAGCTCCCAGCAAACTTGGAAGATTTTGTGAGTAATAAGGCATATTCAGTGCAATATTAGGTAAGTACTAATGACAACTGAAGTTTAAACATACCTTTAAGGTAGACCCTCTCCTGAATCACAGTATAACCACTTTCTCCTTACAGAAAATGTTTTCAATGGGAGAAGTGCAAAGGGTTGAAATTAAGTTATTCTCAGACAGAAAGCTCTCCCCAAAATTATTCTAACAGATTATTGAGAGCCAGCTTAAAAGAGCAAGAAATTAGCTGTTTAAAGATTGCATTTTCTAATGCCACTGTGTGGTGTTGGAGCCAGTCCCATAAAATAAGGGGACTGAATACAGATTTTATAGTCAGAGCTCAAGCCTATACTGTGGCCTACTTGTGACCTCAAGCCTATAAAATGTAATTCATAAGAACCAGCAAGCACCTCAATATAGCCAAAACTGTTCTGTGTGAGATGCTGACATGAGACTGTCCCAGTGTCAGGCACTGCATTCAGAGTTTTTCATTGATTGTACACCCAAATTTCCACCAATAGGATGATATGTGCAGATGATATGACCTCATATTTCAGGGCATGTCCATGTTTGGATATTTATTATGTATAGACAAAACGCTAGTGCTCAATCCTTTTTATTACAGAAGACACTGGAAAAGACTACAAGCACTATTTTCCCATAATAAGAATTTAGAAATTTTTTTTTTTTTTTCAGAACTTATTCTGATCTTTGAAAATATGCAGGAAATGACTGCAGAAATGCATTTTGCTTGGGGTTTTGGGGTGGGTGTTTTGAGAAAATATATTATCCAAGTTGGACTATGAAGTTTTAGAAAGAGTATGCACTTAATTTTTTTCTTAAGAAATATTATCTTCTTTATGTCTAATAATTCTAAACTTCCAATTCCTTAACTACTTTAAATCACCAGAGTAACACTTACTGAATTGAAACGTCTTAATTTTTTTATGATTATGAAGCATAAGATGAAAGAAATCACCACCAGCCATACAATTTCACATTTTTATGGCACTTAGAAAAGTTTCCCACGTTTGTTTGTCTACATTCACGAAATATCACAGTAATATTTTTCCTACACAGCAATCATTTATAACCAAAGTCAAAATGTTGCTTATAAACAAAGTCAAATTCATTAAAAAAAAGTTGTGATAGGAGCTGAATACTTGCAAAGGAATATAAAAAATAGGTTACACTGTATTGTTTTATGGAATGGTCTTAGCTGATATCACAGGCACTATGTGCAAAGCAGTATGTACAAAAGAAAATAACAGAGCCAACTGTGAACAACCTAATAAGATCACAGAGGATTTGAGCATCACGGAAAACAAAAGATCAGGCTGATTTCAGAAAATCATTCAAAAAATGATCCAGAGTATCCTTATGAGGTAAATCTGAAAGATGTGTATATAAAATGGATTGATAAGACAGGTGATTTGGACAACACCAAAGAAAGTAAATTTAAACTCCTCAAATAAAGAGGATCCTACTGATTTTCACATCCTCACTATCTCCAGCGGCAAACAAGACAGGAAGAACACCTCAGGTCTCATTGCTGCTGCAGATAGATACTTCATCAAATAGTTCCTTTCTTTGGTTGAACCCAACCAGCATGTAGTGAAATAACAGAGTTTTATAGGAAGTGAAGTTTTCAAATAGAAAAACTGGGATTAATGCCAAAAGGAAATCAGAAGAGCGAGAAGTCATGGAAACATTTCAAAAGAATGTGCCAGATCTGCCTTCAAAACTTGAAATTAAACGGTGCAAAGTACTAGAAAATATAATGCATGAGATGATCTTGCCTGAGCAGGAAAGTGAACTATGATCTTAAAACATGTCTTCTGTCTTTGACATTATGATGTAGAACAAATTACTTTTATTTCTGAGAGACCTTACAAGGCAGAATACTATTTATTCCCTTCATGGCCTTAAAATACTGAAGCAAAGAGAAATATTTAGACCTTGACTAAGAAAAATCACTTCCAGAAATAATTATATATTTTGAACCTGAGGAATGGTCATAACCATGTAGCTGTTGAACAGTGGCCTACCAGAGACAACAGGAAATCAATCACAGTCCCAAGCTTTCATTCCCTATTTCCCTACACTGAGTTTGTACTACAAAGCCCTTCTTTTCTCATGCTGGTGACACTCACCTTAAAATAATGTTAGTTTTTCAGCTCAATCAGGGCAATTTAGTCACTATCTTTATTTAATAGAGATAAATTCAGTTTCCCAATTAAAAAAAAAAAAAAAAAACAAAACCAACCAGAAAAGTGGTTTGGCAAAATCTTGTGAAAGAGTCAGTCTGCACGTACAAGAAGAATCTCTTCTATTTTCTTTTTCCCAAGCTGCAATAACTTTAATTGGATGGTTTTTGCTGCTACTATAACTGATGGAAAAATGTCAACTAGGAGCATTTTCACTGCCTTCTACATTAACCATGGCTGCTTTGTAAAGTAGAAGAAAACTACTGATACAAAAAAAACTTTTCCCAGATCGTGCCAAGTCATTCCACTACATTCCCAACTCTCAGTACCTCCTGCCCGGCCCCATGAGAGTTGTATAGCCCAAGCAGATCAGTTTTAGGAACTACAGGGACTGTTTCCTTAACAGCCTGGTGGTTAGAGAACTCACTTGGTATGTGAACAGATTAGGACTCACTCTCTAGTGCTGCTATCCGGAGTGACGCAAAGAGCAATAGGAACACTGGTTAGGAGGAGATCTGAGGTTGGTAGATTTGAAGCTGATTAGATACCAGATGTGGAGAGCATTTGGACAGTGAGATGACAAAATGCTGAGACTTCCTAAGGAGTCCAAGAAGAATTTAAATGCCATGCAATCACCCACAGTGACTGAAGTTTTGGAGCATGACATCAGAAAAATGAGACAAAAAACCTCATCAGTGAAGAACAGTACAAAGTAAGGCAATGTCAACAGCACTGGGATGAAGAACTGGAGTTGCAGTAGGACTGGGGCAAAGGCTGCTCAGAGGGAAAAGGGCAGGAGAAACAGGCAGAGGAGTCTGTGCCAGTTAGATCAAAGTGCCTGAATGAAAGCCAAGATCCCCACAACTAATCACACTTTGCTTACAGCAAATATCTGCAAAACACTGGCAAAGTTCCCACCCTCTTTCTCATGCAGAGTAACATGGAGGATGACAACCTACTGCAGGCAGCTACTCTGATAAATCCAGTGGCAGTGTTTGGGTGGTGGATATTTAACTCCATTAAGCATCCTTGCAGTTTTTGGTAAGATGCCACATAGCAGAGTTTCTGGAGATGAAAGAGGAATTCAGTTTATTGCTTCTACCATTTGTTTCAAAGAGGCAGCAGCCCACATGGCACTATGTGCATTCAAAGAGCACCTAATGAGGAGCTCTAAAGTTAGGCTATGCTAGAATTCAGGATTCTGGCCTGGGGGTTCAGGATCAAGACTTGAGAAGTCTTGAGTCCTCTAGACCAAAAATAAAAGGCAGCTGGACTCTGAACATACAAAAGGTGACTGAAAATCAGACCATGACCCTTCACAGTGGGCACGTCAAAATAGCACACTTTTAAGAGTAACTTTTCAGTGGAATAGCTCTTAGCTGGAAAACAAAAACAAGAGATAATAGTATCCGCTCATCTTAAAATTGTGTTTGTGAGAATGAATAAATTACCATTTGAAAGGCATTAAACATTTTTTTTATTGATGAGCATATAAAAGAATCTGGCAAGGAAGTTAATTATTCTGTCTTCAGATAACAGGTTAAGAGCTGGGACCACACTGAGTAAGAGCTGTATCTATACAGACAGGTCCGTAAGCAACTGAACTTGAGCTCCAGCCATCAAGTCCTTTCTCACCTGGCAGGTTAAGCCCATCGAGACAGCAGATGAGGAGCTAGAACTAACAATCACTTCCAGTCCACCCTGTTTCCACAGTAAACTTCTGGCAAGCTTTTTTGATGGCCTTTTTACAAGTCTAGTATTAGCAAATATAGACAAACTCTTGTAACATAACAAGCTTTTAGGAAACCTATCCCATTCTGGTGCTGCAACAGAATATGAGTTGAACTGAATATGAATTGTGCTGTTGCTGTATTTCTACACTCTCTCAGCTGGGTTCAGGGGACTCTAGCATTTACAAACAGCTTGATTCTTTCATAAAAAATCTGAATGAAAACACCTACATCATTTACTAACCCTCCTGAAACAGAATATAGTCCCATTAAAAGCACTATGTGAGGTGTTAGGACCCTATTCTCAAAAACTGGCAGAAAACTCAAGCACTGAATGCAGTGTTTTTTATGATTTTAAGTTTTTAATCAAAGACTTTTAAAGCTCTTTTTTTTTGAGATTTGCTGCTCACTGAACTCACTGCTAGTATGGAGTAACTGCTCCATAAGTTCACTATTAACAATCTTATGCATTGCTAGAGCATGTGATCATGTAATTATATGAAGTCAAAATACTGTTTTCGGAGGCATTGTTAATTCTGAAAGTTCCTGACTTACAAATTCTTGACACTGCAAACTTCTGATTCCATAGATGCAGTCCAGAACTAGGTAGCGAAATTTAAGCATTGTCTATGGATATCTAAATAGAAAGGTGAACCAACGTGTTTACATATTCCTTGTAAGATACTGATGAAGTTCATGCTTAAAGAAAATGGGAGTAGTAAGTCCTGTCCCTTTCATCACTAGACTGTATGTCGTCTGGTCTCTGTTACTTCCACTTTACACTGCTGCAGGAAATCTGATTGGAGATATTGTCCTCACAACTCACAAGAACAGCTGTTTGAAAAATGAGTTTGGATATCAATAGTAGCTGCAAGCATGCTGTCTTCATGCTCATTCTGGTTTTCTTTCATGTTCACAGTAACAAGTTTGTTTTGCTTATGGAGTATTCCTTTGTTACAAAGAAAAAAAAAAGTCACAACCTGTTGAAAGACCTGCCTTGTTCCCAGCAACACTATTGCTCTCTTCCCGTAAGCATCCTCAGCCAAAAGCAAGTCTTCTGTCTTCTGCAATAGTGCTGACTCTCCATATATGTTCAACTCCCAGTTTAAATGTGTATCATCTCTTTTTCCCCAGCCTTTTACCCGGGGGAACAGCATTAATATTCAGCCGCCAACAAGCACACAGTTTTACTAAGCATTTGGAGGTAGAGTCTGCCCTGTATGCAAAACAAATCTGTCATATAGGCAACCACTATTATGAGCTAAATGGAAATCAGGTATTTAATCTAGTGGTCCAGGGTTTAGAATCCTAAATATCAAATAATCAGCTAAAGTATCTTATGCATACCCACAACTTTCCATTTTGCAAAGCTCACTTATAATTACCCCCAAAGCTGTCTGTTGGAAATAATAATAAACCCAAACTTCCAATATAACTTTCAAATTGAATTTTCAGTCTTTGACACTGTTTTTACCTGATTTGTGAAAACAATGCTTTCTTGATACTTAACAAAAGGACTGTCACAAAGAAAAGAATCATACCCATACACAATGTATGACTGGCCTTGTGCTTTTGGAAAAAAGGAGCAATACTCTTCCTTGCAGATGCTGGTGGCTACAGCATGTATGTTGCTCCTCATCAATGAGAAGGAGGATTGGCACTTAGAGAACCTATATCTAGTGACAAATAAGAACATAAACAATTGCAGCGGAATACTCTTTATCTTCTGAGAAAGGTCTATCTGCATTAGGTTCCTAGGAGTACCAAAGAACCCAGAGCTGCAAAACCTGAGCAAAAGGCAGACATTCTTTGAGACGTGAAACCAAAACCCATGGCCTGAGTTTAGCACCTCGTGTTGGCTCTCCCTAGCTGGGACTGGAGCATCAATAGTCCCAGCTGAGTGCCCCAACCTCCACAGGAGGTTTTTGCTTCTTTGCTATCAAAACCATTTGTTTTAAAAATAAGCACTGACTCACACTGCACCAATTGGTTGGTATAGCACTGTTGGGATGGATATGCTGAAAATTCACATTAGGCTACAAATAATCACTGTCCTTTAATATTAAAAATTCCATGGCCAAAAGGCTCTTTTCCTGAAAACAACTACCTAGGAGGTTTTCCTAACCTATACGAGTCAGCTGACATATGATTATTTTCATACTCCTATTCAACATATATATGCAGACAAAGTGTAAAGCAGAACTTGTCTTCAGTAGAAAACTATATATATTTACTTACTGTGCTTTCAAAAGCAATTCCTAAAAAAAAAAGCAGTGGTGAAGAGCCTAGAAATGCTATACTTTGCAATCAACTCTCTTTGGTACATACCATATTAAATATTCTGATCACTGTGGAATGTAAGCAAATACAATGTAAATTTAGTCGATTTCATTTGGGAGTCAAAAGGATTTGGTTAACATCAAATTCAGTGTGGTCACTAATCCCTCTTTACCTGTCCCTTTCTAACCAAGTAACATAAATATTTGAAATCCCAAAATGATGAAGTTCAGCATCTTAAGCCCTGTTAAATCTTATAAGCCAAAGTAAATTCCATTTCTCTGATTAAACAGAAAGTATTTACAAAAATCATAAATAGTGTGTGAGTTTTTCATACCACCTGACTGAGCACTTTTTACTTTGACATCATTCAGAATGATATTTCCACTGTGCATTTTTGTCCAAAATAAAAGAAAAGGCAATCCCACTTGAGGGTAAGGGAATGTAACATTTCAGGCATGAAATCTTGCAAGGTGCAAATAAAGCTGTGCTTTCCCCAGGGTCTCTCTGTACCACCTTTCCACCATGCTTTCCTCTCATTTCCTTCCTGATGACAATTGTTTCTGAAGTGAGGTTCTCCCTTCAAGTTGTTCAGTACAGTTGGTTTTAATCCTTTCCATTGATTCTAATATCTTTACATAGAAAAAAAGTCTAAGTAAAAAGAAACAATATAAAACCAACCTAAGTAGCATAATTACTGGGAAAATATCACTACACAGTGCATCAGTTTTGCTTGTATAAGAATTTTAGTCCTCATTCCCTTAGTGTTTCTCCACAGAAATTGAAATGCTTTATTATGAGAGCCCAACTAATTGATTTCTTCAAAAGACATGTGGTAAAAGGCCTTGTAAAAGTCACTGCTTACAGATAGCAACAACTGATTAGGACAGAGTCCTCGAGTGTTGCGAGAGGTTTATCTCACATTTGCCATTTCCGTGACTTCTCATTCCCTCTTCTGGAGGATTTCCTGCCCAGTTTTACTTCTCTGGAATCAAAAGGACTGAAGATAGCAGGCACAAAATGATGCCCTCTGTGCTGGCCACCATCAGACTCAGCATGTTTGAATAAACAGAGCTGGAGCATAGAGGTAAGTTAAACCAATGTACTTCACCTCAACTCAGTAATGAAGCAGACAATGGCAGGAAAACAGAGCCTCAGAGCCCACCTCAAGTCTGGTAGGTCATCCATCATATTTTCTGATGCAATTAACCCTGCAGCTCTCCTCAAAATAACCATCTCTGATTAATGTACAAGAAGAAACATCACTATTTAAAAACAAAGACTGCTAAAGTATTTATTCATTTTCTAAACAAGAACACAACTACTAGCTTGAAAAATCACAAAAAAGGAAAACAACTTCAAATGCAATAAAAGGAAGTGCAGCACTATTAGAGTACAGATCTCACTGCTGCTTTCTGATGTAGTTCTCAAGACCATGGAATCATACCTTTGCACAAGGAAACACAACAAAATCAAAATTGAGATCTTTGTCTCATGACTGTCACTATCCTTTTGTGTGCAACAGCAGGCTGAACAAGCTATTTCAAGATTTAGATCAAAACTCCATATTACTGCTATACAAGTTTCTTCCAAAATAGCAATATGAAAGTGAAGTAAGTTCAAAGATAAGGCTGTTATTTTGTTTTGTGAGTAATAAAAAAATATAAATGATAAAAACATCATAGAAAAGGAATATACACCCTTGTAAAACAAAGGTACACTGCCACAGTATAGCATAGTATTACTGCTATTTTTAACACAGCAACTCAAGCTTGCATAGCAAATGACTACTTTACAGATACTAGTCTTTCATTTTAATAAGCATTAAAGATCACAGGAGACAGCCAAGAGGTATGTAGTATCCTTTCCACCAATGTGCCTGTGCCATGTAAATTGCATTCACTATGAGCAGAAAGAAATTTAAATCATTGTATATGCAGTCCCAGAAGCCACTGCCCAAATTAATCCTGACCTAGCAAAAGAGCCAAACGCATGCTGAACTTTGGGTAAATATTCCCAGCTATCTGTCTAAGTACAGTGCCACACACTTTTCAGGACAGATGATGTAGAGCCTGTCTCCAATGGCATTAATGAAAAAAAACATCTTCATGTGTCAGAAGCAACCCATATTTCATCAGCCTTGTGCAAAATGACAAGATAAACTGATTACTTCTAACTTTGTGCTGCAGGAGCTACAGTTTGCGTTTACAGGAAGCCAGCCACTTTGCAATAAAGACAGAAAAGTTACCTTTTATTTATGGCAAAGACAGAGCCTACACACCAGGAGTTACTGCAGTTAGCTGACTGAGCTCATGGGTTTGCTTGTGCCACTGTAGCTTGCGTGTTTTGTCCACCCTGCCTTAAGGTATTAACAGCCTTGCTATTCAGAAGTTTTGGGATTTTGTTTGTTTGTTTGTTTGTTTAGGGTTTTTTAGCCACCTAGATTTGTAATGCAAAACAAAGGTGAATTAGGAAAAGAAAGAAAAGGATAATGTTACCTGAAGGCCCTCTATGGCTAATCTAAGCATGCTTGGTGTGAGCTTGGAAGCCTGCTTGAAGGTGAAGTTGCTCCAGTCTATAATCAAAACAAATCCATTCACTTGAAGCTCAGGGTCTTCTATCATGGCTTCTAAAGAAAGAAGTATGGCGCGCAAAATATCCACCAGTGTGTACCTGTGAAAGTTAAAGGGAGATTCAGTTAGGAAAGGAGCAACAATCTCAGACATGGAGAAGTTGTGAGCATTCTTCTTTGTACTGCTTGTCAAAAATTTAAACCAAAGGATTGCAAATATATCCTCAGAGGTCATGGGTATGCAAAGCTGGGAAAGTCTCAAAATTCAGTTAGTTGAACTCATCCTCTGGAGGAGATTATGTACATCTAGACTATAAACCAGGCAGAACAAACTACAAGAATACAACAAACCAAAACCAAATTTGAACTTCCACGTAGTCCCCTAATCTGCTTTAATATCTATGCATTTTCTTATGTGTCTGTACAAAGATGTCTATCCAAATTGTATTTTCCTAAAATCATAATGATACCAAAACCTGAGTCTAATATTAGAAGTCTAGATGCAAAAGTTTCCTCCTGTATTTTTCCAAGAGATTGAAATAACAGCTTCTGCAAAAGTATCAGGTAAAAATAGGATTTCTACACGATCCCCTTGTCCCTCTTTCTGCATAATGTTTTCTCTTAAATCTGCAAAGGGTATTACAGAAGGCTGATTTTTCATGGATCTTGAAAGCAGAAAGTAACAGACACAAGGACTTTGAGCTATTTCTGGTTAAGAGTAATAGCAACCTTTTAGGAGCTACTTAACTGTCTTTGTATATCTTCTTCTGAGTACTTTGTATACTCAAATTATGTTATTCCAGGATTAAGTTTGGAATGTGGTATTCATCGCTCTAAGAATTTTCTACTTTAGATTTGGGGTTAGAAAGATGCCACCTTCATTATGTAATTATGTGTTTTACATATATGCACATAATCTTTTCTTAGATCAATGATCTTGTAAAAGGAGACATAATTCCATATTGCTAATCACTGCTGAGTATAGTCTTTCTTTTTCTGAAGCTAAAGCAACTAATACAGCAGCTGAATAGCTTAAATATTTACAGCAATGTCATCTTCAGACTGCCATATAATAGCTATTAATCAACTTGCAGTTTAGCTTATTGGGTTATTTAAAAAAGAAATTTTTAAAAAAATTGGTTTTTTTAAAAAAGATATGAAAGTAGTAGTTTATGTTTTGAGTTTTTCCAGCTATGTTTTCTATCTAAAAACCTTTTTTTAAAAGTAAGATAAATAGTTACTGAAACAGATCTAAATTTGTCAGTCTGCACCACAGTATCAGACATGGAGTTAGAAGGATAACACAGAAAAATATCAGACAAAGAAATATTTCAGGAACAAAAGAAAGAGTTAAATTGTCAATGTTTGTGCAGATATTTTAAAACAAGGCCCTTTAAAAGTCTCCCATGATGGCATCAAACACAGAAGCTCTCAAAATTATGAGTCCCCAGAGAAATCTTCACCATACTACATGTGTAGCAAAGAGCATATGTGCCTATTTAGAAATTACATTAAAATATATTGACTTCTTCTTGCTTTAATATGAGTACACTATTCAGTTGTGTACATAACTATATTTTGAAAGTACCTGTGAAGGGAAATAACCCAAATGAAATTCATCCCCTTTAGCTGACTCCTCATAACATTGCTTCCTTTTTTTTTTCTTTAGCCAACTAAAATTAAGTGAAGTTCCCAACCATGCATTCCTAGGAACCAGACTAAAAAAGGTGGCTCTTAATGTCAGCCTAACACAAATGAACAAGAGAAAGTGTGTTTTCCCCACAAAACATTAGGAGAAGCATTGTTTTACATGATTCTTCTCTTCAGCTTGGAGACCCTTATTTTGTTTTGAATTTGGTTTAGTTGACTAGGATAAAAGTCTTCATATTCACTCCTCTCTTTTTCAATTTTCTGAGATTTTACTTTTTAACCTAAGGCTTTACTTTTCTGAGATCTAAGGTTTACAGGAAGTTTGATGTGCTCCATCTCTTTTGTTTAGGTTTTTTCAACTGGGACAGGAAACAGCACAAGAAAAATTCTTCTCTGTAATTTCCATATGGAAATTCTCAAAATGCTAAAATTCTCTATTCCTTTTGGCAGGAAAAAAAAAAAAGAAAAGAAAGAACATTTCTGTAAATACAATTTTGACCACAGGGGAAAAAAGGGCATGCCTTAAAGTCTATTTTTAAGGAACAAGTTTGCGTGTGTGTAATAGCATGGATGTGCAATAAGTGCTGGGCACCATGAAGACTATAGACTGGTCCTAAAAAGGTCTTAAGTTTGCCTAGCGTAGCTGCAGACCAGTCTACCTATCCATACTAGAGCATGGACAGTGCAGGGCATCTAATAAACAAGGTCACTAAAAATCCCCTGCACAACGTGCATTTTGTACAACTGCCAACACCGGAATTAAAACATACGCTTAGCCTGAGAAGAAGGCTTATAGTTGTGCTCAGAGTTGCAGCTAGGTTCAGAACATGGCCTAAGGCCTTCAAAACCCTGGCTACCTCCAGAAGGCAGTGGAAGTATCAGAATTTTTTTTATTGCTGTATGAAATTAGACAGAGATAAACCCTGTAGAAGGCTTTCCCAGGGGAAACATTGCACTCACAGTAGGTGAGACATTTGGAGAGCAGCTAATGCCTCATTCTGGGGAATATCCTCTACCAGAGCTCATATAGGAAACAGACATTAGAAACACTCAAATCCTAGAATTAGCCTCAATCCCACATGACATTTATGCTGCCCCATTCAGAGGATCTCATTCTTCAGAATAGCTCCACAAAGCAGAAGGCTGCTGCAAGCACCCTGCATCCAGTCCAGTCCAGTCCAGGAAGATGAGTCCCAAGTTCCTGATGCAGATCTCTAGTGTCCTCCTTATGGAGTTCAAGGAAACATCACATGCCTTGAATTAACAGCTCCCTAGTGGCACAAGGCTCCTAGAAATCTGGTGAATTACACATAAAGATCCTTTGCTTATGTGGCCATTCAGGTCTCTGAGACTGGCCATAAAGTGTTGGGGTTTTTTTAATTTTTTTTTCTTTATTACCTAAGTGATAAATATACAGGTGTATACAAGTAAACACAAATACACCCGATTATGTCCTGAATTCTTTCACATCAATGGGAAAACTGTCAGGCATCAGTGAGGCTAGGATTTCAGCCATCACTGAGAGTAGTCAACGATCGCAGGGCTAGGCCTCCACAAATCTATGGCGTATTCATCATCACTGTAACTCCTACTGCATGTTTGCTTAATGTTAGAAATATAGTTCCTAACAACAAAAACGATATTGTATGTTTACTCACTGAAAAAGACAAAAAGTTGTCTTCTCAATGAAAACAAGTTCTGAAGAACACAGTTCTAGCTAAAAGGAAGAATACTTTCTGCCAGAGGAAGGTATCTGAAGTACCCTTTTAGGTCTGAAAAAGGCACATCAGGATTGTACAGGGACAATTCACTAACAACAAAGTTTCTCAGCTCAAATACCCTTCCGGGCAATTAGCTGAAGATAGAAGCCTCATTCTGCAATGAAACTCATCTCTTGGTTTTGATACCTTACTTAAGTACAGTACAGAAAACCTGACAAGAAAGACAAATCAATTAGTGGATATTTACAGCAGCTTTTACTCTGGACATATGCTGAGGCAAGCCAGAAATGTAAACCTGGTGTGATAGATGAAATCTTAGGTGGTGCAAATGGCAAGGTCAATACTGAACTTACCAGCTGAACAGCCCCAGCAAATGAAACATGATTAAAAAATTATACTGAAGCTTTCTCACAGCAAATAAAAACTCTCACTGAGTTATTTGCATAGACTCATCTTTAATTCACTCCTGCCCCAGTCCAACTTTTCAATGCTACTACTGTTCTTGTCAGCACCAGTGTGCACAGGCTCTGCCATAAAATACACTCCATCCCTGGCTGGACTTCAGGGAAATTAAAATCCTGCGTGAAAAGAAGGCAGGAAAAATTGTTGCTGAAACTTTTATTCCACACTGAAAATACCTTCTACATAGATACAAAAATGCAACCAATCAAACCAATCAAAAGTGAGAAAAACAGGATAAGCTGGTGAGTGTGAAATAAATTTGAACCAAGATGGCTTTGACTACCTTTCTACTTAAAAAAAAAAAAAAGAAAATTTAAAATCAACATGTTAACCTTTAATTTTAAGAAAGCATGGTGTTCATTCTAAGGGGAAGATGGTATTGTTTTATTCTTACCAATCTGTGTTAAATAATAGTGCAGTTTTAGGAGACAGCAAGCGGCTCGTTTTGCCCTGGCCCCAGTTTTACCATGACTGCTCCAGTGCTGTCAGGTACATAAGGTGTGCTGGGCCTGATTTGCTGCAGTGCATGTTCTGTAGTAACCTGGAGTTAGGCTGTGTAGAAATAAATCTTTATTTATTTATAGCTAAATTCAGTTGCGTTCACTGGTTTAAACAGACTATTATGGGACACACTGTAGCTAGCAAGGTATTACTATTTGCTAGGATAATCAAGTACTCATGGTTAATTTAAATGTATTTAATGCCTCTATTTATAGGACCATGCTTAATTCAATGGAAAGCTTAGACAACTTTTTTAGCCTAGTTGTTAATGTGAATAACAAATGCTGGAAATATGTTAACACATATATAATGCACTCTTAACGTTCCTTTTCTATATGAGTCCAAATTTGAGTTCAAATGAAGTGGGGACTGGTGTGCAGACACACTGCTACCTCTTGAAAGTATTCATTCAGGTTAACTTTAAAGCAATGAGCCAGAGAAGTTTTGACAACTTAGTAGCCACACTGACAGCAAGTCTTTCAAATGCTTTGGGATGGCTACCATTTCTACCATGACAGCAACAGAGCTTTCTAGGGTAACACCTCACTCAGGTCTTGATTTGTCAATAACAGAACAGCCCAAACAATGAACTGAGCATCCCATTTTCTTGTAACTAAACAGTGGCAGTAAACTTCCCTTTATAGAAAAGTTCTTTGAGAATTTTTTTATGAGACATGAACAGATTCAAAGTATTTCCAAGGATTTCTGGGAAAAACAGTCTGGCAGACACTACTATCAACTCTTGGTTGTAATCCACTATGATGTTTCACCTTTACCTCTTGGTTATGTGGTCTATGCATTCTCTTTACCCCCAGAGGCCACTGTGATTTCCACCAGGCCAAATGAAAAAGAAGAGACAGGCAGAAAGCTGTGTACAGATGTCTCATGTCAAATCTAGCTGTGTCAGCTGTCTTCAATATTTTATATTCTTGATGATGGGTGGCATCCACCGTATCAGCTGTTTAACCAGATTCTGGTTCCAGTCAATTCACTTCTGCACTAAGTAACAGATAATCTGATTTGGCATAGTTGTCCTATTATCTTTATTGCTCTTTGTCTTCTTCCCCCAATATCCAGATATTTCAAGTTATTTTGGTAATTAAAACGGAATGGCATGAGTCTGCCTCTCAGGATGCAAACTATTAACTAGAAGAGGTAAACGCCACATCTTTGCTTGAATTTAAACCAGATGAAGGTCTCCTGAAGGTCCCAAACATGCAAGGAATCCACAATCTGTATTTTAAGCTCATCACCATTTGGAAAAGTAAAGGTTTCTGTCAAATGAGCTCTTGTACCGCTGTGGTTTAGAAGAGAAAGTTGGTCCTGTCTCAGCCATCATCCCATTTCTAACCTTCTGCTCTAGCTTAGTACTTTTACAATTTCAGTGAAACCAGAGCCCTCAGGATAGACAAAGGAGCACCTAGAAATGATGCCTTAGATGCCTTAAATGCGTTGGTTTGTCAGTCTGGGTAAATATTTGAATGAAGAAAATATGGGGGATTGAAACTTCTCTTATTGCTGTTCTGCTTAAGTAGTGACAGCATGCCCCATGAGCCCTTTTTCTAAAAACAAAAAGCACCACCAGTGTTAGAAAAATGCATAGAAAAATAGAAACTGCTTCAAACAATTTACTAGATTAGCTTTTAGATTCAGATTTAGGACCATTCATTAATCCTTATGTTAGCCCACTGTCTAACAGTCACAGCTACAGATGAAGATTCAGCTATCTAAACTTTACATCAGCGTTATCAAAAAGATCCATAGTCAAAACACTCCCAATCTAAATACAAGTACTAAAAGATACCGGGGGAAAGCTAGAGAACAATAAGACAGCATCAGTCAGCAGGAGAAATTTTAGAAAACATGATAGTGTTTGCACTAGTTAATTATTATTATTTGAAAGATACTACTTCCAAACAAAAATCTGTTCTATTAACCTAGGTATTTTTGTTATTGTTAAGATGTTATTATTTTAGTATTGCTATTGCTTTACCAATATTGCCTCCATCAGAGCTTAAAAAATACCCTGCCAGCTCGCCTGTGGTTGATACTGAGCTGAGGAGCAGACCAGCCTCCCAGGAGCTGCAGAATTTACATTTTCATTTAATAAAAGGAAAAGAAAAGTTTCTGGCACTTCTGCACATGACAGCGTAGTTTCAAAAGGAAACAAGTAGACTCCATCTTTGCCCTGCTGTAAATCATCTGATGCAACAGCAGAGCTAACAGTAGTGATTGCAGTGGATTTCCACATTTACTGAGGATGGCGTGAGCTGACTGGGTCACTGTGACACAGACAGGAATTAGATATCACTACACTCTTCTACTGCACTTTTCTATTGCACTGTCTATGAAAAACTCTGAGATAATTAATGCTGGGAAGGATTTAAAATAAATAGCATCATTATGGACTGATTTTCTTAGGGAATTTGTGTACAGGTGCCACAAAGCATACAGAAGAACATGCATGACAACAGATCCCTTGCTGCAGAAAGCTGAAGTTAATTGTACCATCAACTGAAAAAAACTTCATCAGCTGGACACATTAAGAAAAGGGAGTTTTCAAATGCAAGTACGCACTTACAAGCCAAATGTAGTTATGAATCAACAATCTGGAAGCTGATAGGGATCCCTCCCTGTGTGCTATGCAGCCTCCTGACAGAAGCATCACCCGTTTTCATTTTCCCCATAGCAGACAGCATGGAGAGTTAGAGCAGTGTCCCACTGGAAGGCTGCTGGGCTACTCAATGCATTATCCTTCACCTTTCCTTTTTTTATTTATTTGTTTTAAATACATGCTTGATTTAGTTGTTCAGATGGTAGGACATCTGGTACAGTTTTCAGGCCCTGCTTTAATTTAATGATTTAACATCTAGTACACAGGCTTGTTTTATTGTAGGAATTTTCTGCCTCCCACGCTTTTCTTTCTAACTGAAACTATGTAAATTGTATCGCTCTAATGCGGTGCTATATAAATCATCTATAGTACGTCTGCTATTCATTTAAAACACAAATTGGAAGTTTTTATTTCTAATTGTTACATGCTGGCCATAATAAGCTGTACACATGTGATAAATTTGCAGGCTTGCTGTGCTCTGTTCACTTAGTTTATGAAGCATACAAAGGGGTCCTAAAAAGATAGAAAACAAAATTTAATCCTCCCAGTGTTGCTGTAAGAGGAGTACTAGTTTACGTACTGCAAGATCTCGAGACAGTTAAAGCATAAGCTTGAGACATATTGCATAGCAGCTCCAGCATACGTTCCATACACAACACTCCTCAGATTCAGTTGCTGAACATCAGATAATGGAAGCCACTAAATTAATTAGGAAAGAGAGTAATCTAGCTACATTCCCAGATCTGTCCCTGACTTGTCATGTGCCTTGGAGCAAGCCACTCCCCCCAGCTGGGCTTAGGCTCTCTCCCCTTTGTCTGAGTGGTCTATCTGAAAACAAACCCCTCGCTCTGGAGAGGCGTACTAGGGGCAGGCAGAGATAGAGAGCAATAGGGACCCAATTGCCAAGACAGCCATTAGGTAGCCCTGTGTACCCCAGCCACTTCTTTATTATATCATAAATAAGAATTTTACCAGTAGTACTTAATGAAAAAGATCATAATAGATTCAGTTGTGTCAGCTGATCTCATGTAGTTTAAAAATTAGCACATCCAAAATTAAGAAGAAAATAAATCTATTCTTTCCACATTACAATTTTTAAATGCTACTTTGTCTCTGAATTCGAGTTCTTGGTGCTCTTTTTGGCCAGGAACTAATGATCTCAAAAGTGTCACGTATGGCTTTGGGGTTTTTTTCATTAGTAAGAAATAACAATATAGAGTAGGCTACATTACCTTTTATAAGGGAACTTTTTCAGGGTAGATGCATTACTTAAAAGCCATAAACATCCATTTCTTTGCTAATTTTTCACTCAGGGATTTTTAAGAGTTTGCAGGGCTGTTTTTAAAAGTTGACCTAGTCCCTATGTGGGAAATATGGAAGGTCCTCATGCAGGAAATGAAGCCCACTCAAGAGTCCTTAACCTCATAACCACTGCCTCCTCACTCAGCTTCTTTCACTACATCTGCCAGAAAACTGAAGCAGGAAAAGGATGCTGGCCCCAGCTCTGCATATGTTCACCCTCACGTTCTAGTTGTTAGCTTGGCTGTGGGCAGTTTTGATTTGTGCCAGACAGTTTTCTCCCAGTCCCTGGGCATGATTCATGAGCTAGCAGGGGCATGGAAACTCTCCCTGTAGTCACTGTGGAGGTAGCTACCCTGTCTGGAGAGGAAGAAAGCCACGGTGGACCAGTGGCCCTCCAGGCAGAGACCCGTCCCTAGCTATAACACTGACTGCCGCAGAGAGCTGTGGGATCACTCCCTGCAATGGCTATCGACGCATCCTGCAAGATCCTTAAGTTTGCCAATCCCTCAGATTTTGTCCTTTCCATCCACACTGTCTGTACCACTTAATGTTTCAAAATTGCTGAGCTTGAGATATCTGCACCAAGCACTCAGCACTGCCAGTACCCCGCCTGCGCTGACTGCACAAAAGACAGTCTGGGCTTCATGTGAAGGTAACTAGTAAGATTTTAAGTTTTCTCACCAAGAAGTGCTTCAGATCCTAAACCTTCTCTCAGGCTGGGAGTCTAGGAAACAATGCAGTGCTCACAGGACTATGCTTTAGAGCTTGCTCTTAATGGATTCATTTATTTACATACACTGAAAATCAAGCTATTTTTGTAGATGTAATTTCAGACTGCAGGAGAAACTGGGCATGACACCCAATGAGGTATTTAGAATAACCAAATAGTGTCACATAGTATCAAGCCTATTGCTAAAAGAAAGGGTCTTGATGGGAGACAGCTCTTGAATAGGTCTGCTAAGTCGTCTTCAGGCTAAAGCAGTCCCAAAAAGGATCAGAAATTGTTCTAGGGACTGCACTAGCCTCCTTCAATTTGCTACCAAAGCTTTGCGTGCTTGGTTCTTACTGTGCAGAGAATTCACACTTCTAGCAGCATGACTGGGGTAAATAAAGACGTGGTTACTGTAACTTCCACCCTGGCATTTCCAAGTAGTTCAGGAAGAGCTTGCTTTAGCTGAGGGAAAGGATTTGGAGCCTCCACTTCCTGCACAGGCAAACTTTTCATCTCAAAAGCCAGGATGGATACTCCTATTTTGCATATAGCATCTCCCACGTTCTCCTATGGCACCTGAGCAACTCTGTGCACACAGAAGCAGAAAGACCACCACTGAAACCGCGACTAGTCTTCGTCAGGGGGTAAGCACATCACCTACCATGTCAGCCCGCTTTGACTATGGGGAAGCAGAAGGGTGTAAAATTCACATCAGCCAGCTGAGAAAAGCATCTGAGTGGTTCCTAATTTTCTCCCAAAACATACAGGATGGAAAGGCTGGAAAGGACCTAAGTCCCAGAACACATTTCCTTCTCTTCTCCCTCTGCCTTCCAGGCTGCTGCCCAGCCCCCTGTGGGCAGAGCCGGGTGTGTCCCTGCTGCCCACTCACCCTCTCTGCTCTGGCACAGATTTTCCCACGCATTGCCCAGAGAAAGAAGGAGTTAAGGCGGGTGGGTGGCTCTGCATTTACCTGCTCTGGTCCCAGTTGGCAGCAAAAAGGACGAGGATCTTTTCTCCCTGCCGTAGTGGTCCAGGTTGGCGAGCCCGCCGGGGAAGCCATCCTTCAGCGCCTGCTTGATGCCCGGGTCTGTGGCCTTGAAGCTCTTGAACATGTCCAGGTTCTGCTGGCGATACTCAAAGTACTGGGCCAGGAGGCGAAACGCCTCGAAGTGCTGAAACTTCCTGGCCCGTAGGAACCGCAGGATGAAGGCATCTGCGGTGCGGAGGAAGCCGATGTCCGGCCGGGTGATCACCATGTCCCGCACTTCCTGGATGTCCTGGTGCAAGGTGTCGGGGTTCTCGTTCAGCTCCAGCCGGGCTTTCTCCAGCGTCTCCGGGGAGAGACCTGCCTGCAA
>NW_008610269.1:55607-56270 GCF_000691845.1 Merops nubicus | reverse complement strand
CGTTGGGATGATGATTTTAAGTCTGGTTTTGGTGGATAATAAACGCGTCCTAACGACAGACATCGCAGCAACACTTTAGGTGGTCAGTGCACCGTGCCCGAACTCATTTTCTGTGGGTTTTGCACCCAAATCTGCTGCCCTGCCGTGGTTAAAGCACTCAGGGTGAGGGCAAAGTGTATAAAAGCCCCTTCCAGAGATGTCCCATGAGGGGAGAGGAGCAGGAGCAGGAGAGGGGGATCTGTGGATACAGCGGCACTGGCAGCCCCGCCACCAGCCCCGCAGCCGCTGCGCCGGCGCCTGGGAGCAGACGTGGGTCCTAGCAGGGGCTCAGGGCTGCTCCTCGAGGCTCCTGGACCATCGCTGTGACCTTTTCTTCTCTGTGACTCGTTCGCCTGTTTGTTTTTTTAAAGCTTTCCAGGAACGCTGCTTTTCCTTATTTTTTTGGTGTTTTTTTTTTTGTGGGGGGGGGACTACTACAAAAAATCCCATCAAGGTTGATTGTGTCAGAAGCCTTAAGGGGGAATCAGCTCCCAGGGTTCACACACTCCCTCCCCGGGATGGCCTTTTTTCTAAGAAAAGTTGCTCTTATAGAAAAGAAAAAAAAAGTTGTTTTTTCCTTATATAAAACTTTCTAGAAAGCACCCAAGAAATTTTGGTAGCGGC
>NW_008610269.1:48517-55548 GCF_000691845.1 Merops nubicus | reverse complement strand
TGGGTGTAGGACCCATGAGGATGTCAGGTGTTTATTGTAAAGTCTCCAGCTGAGGGAAAAGTCCTTGTTTTAAGGGAGAGGAACTGGAATCTCCAAGAAGTGGTTTCCCGAATTTACACCAAGCCACGAAATCTGCTGTGCCCTGGGAGCTGGGCAGGTCCTGGGGGTCTCTGCCCCTCTCTCCAGTGAGGAGCTCAGCAGGACCAGCCACCCTCCGAGGGGAGCAGCTCATAGTTTCCATACCCGAGTTTCAGGCAGAAGCACCTGACAGATGCCAGGACACAGATGGCTGGGGTGTCCCCAGGTCCTGAGCTGCTCCAGCTTCCCACAAACGCTGCCACAGCTTGGACAGAAATCCGGCCGTGCTGATTTAGTCTCCTGAAGCCAGGAGCCCTGGTGATGTGCACCCCGTCTCCAAATCCCATGGCCAACAACCTCACCCAAGCCACAGCGAGAGACCTCTGCCCAGCAGCCCTTCTCAGGTTCTAAGGGTCAGCATCAGGACACAACTGCAGCCAGGACACGGCAGAAAGTCTCTGAGAAAGTCTGAAGTGTGTGAATGACCTCGTGAGGAAACCCACCATCAAGGCGGGAGCCGTGACTCGGGGTGACTCGTCACCTTTCAGAGAATCACAGAATGTTCTGGCTTGGAAAGGACCTTTAAAGGTTATCTAGTCCAGCCCCCATCTTCGGTGGCTTAAAGATCAGAAGGACAAAAAGAAGGAGGAATAAACCAAAGGGCAACAGCACTAGTGGTGAGGAAGGGACCAGGACCTCGGTGGCAGCCGGTGGCCGCGCGGGTGCCGGGATGGGACAGGAGGACAGTCAGAGGAGACCCTGCCCAAGTCAGAAATGACAGTCCAGTCAGCTGAGCCCCAGGGCCACCTGTGTCCTCCCCACTGCTCAGATTTATAGAGTGTAACATTTTAATAAAAAACACACACACCTCTCCACTTTGGTGCATTAAGAGATTTCTAGCAAAACGCAGTAATGTTGCTATAAATTTCCCTCCCAGCACCCTCACAAGTAATAACTCAAGCCCCAGCATTTTGTATTTAATGTTTATTTTGATGGCTGCATTCCAGAAAGAAAAGGGAAAAAGAGGCAAAATCTACTCAACCACTCTCCCCATTGCTATTAGCCTGATGTTTTCAATAAAATTTAGTGCAAACTGGGAAACAAACACTTGGAAAAAGAAAGGAGGAAAACAAGCACGCTTGGGCAAAATTCTCCTAGACATCTGCCAAGGCCTGGGTTCAAATCCTGGCTTAAATTACAGATGTCCTGCCATGGGCTCTCGTTACATCCTCCTCCCCTGGCACGTTCCACGGGCACCCCGGGGAGCTGTACCTGTGTGGAGCAAGGCACCCTGGTGGGATGCTCCCAAGGACTGAGGCTTGGGGGGGCTCGAGGTTGAAAGGGCCACGTCTGGAAGGTAAAGCCGGAGGGTTCTTGGCCAGATCAGCAGGGCAGAACACTAGGAGTGCTGCCAGTCCTGTCTGAAGTACGTGGCAGAGCTATTTACAGCTTTCAGAGCACCTGCTCCTCTGGGAAGCCACCAGCTCTTCACGTGCACCAGCACTAAGCCCACACTCGCCACCGAAAAAGGAGGAAGCCGTGTGGACAGATGGTGGTGGGTGCGCCCAGACGAGCCACGCTCCAAGGGATGACTCCAGGGAGAGCAGCTTAAACCCTCCTGCAGCAGAATATTTACCCAGATGTGTTGGAATGTGAAACCCACCTTGGTGCATGGGAGCAGAAGACAGTGGGCTTAAGGAGTAGCCAGGCTGAGATGGTGCAGGAGCTCCTGGGTTGCCCTTTCTGCAAGGCACAGTTTGCCTTGTGGTCCATGCCTGGTAGCCCGAGGACATGCTGGCATGGGCACCCCTCTGCCTCTGTGGGTGTGAAACCAGCTGTGCCCAGATCTGGATCTCCATAGAATCATGGAATCATTGAATTGTTATGGTTGGAAAAGAGCTTCAGGATCATCCAGTCCAACCGTTCCCCCAGCTCCGCCAGGTCCCCACTGCCCTGTGTCCCTCACACCACATCTCCACAGCCTGGAAACCCCTCCAGGGGTGGGGACTCCACTCTTCTCTTGTATTCATCAACATGTCTTTGCTATTAATTGGAGCTCAGCAAACAGTGTTTGGGACTTTTGGAGTCACTTTAGGAAACGCATCAGCCCATGACCCCTCATGGGTCTGAAAAACGAACCTGCTGTTTCTAGAGGGGTTCAGATGCATCTTTTTACCTGCTCTGTCTTCTCCCACCTTCCTTCCCAGCAGAATTCTCTCCCACAGGCTTAGCACATGGAATACCCGGGCTGGCTTTTCACCTCTTGGCAGCTGGCACAGCTCTGGTGACACGGAGGTGACCCACACGTGGCACTTGACTCCTCGGCCTTTGCCTCAATTCCAAAAAGGAGGAAGCTGATGGTGCTTAGAGAGGATGATGCTGTTCAGGAGGAGGGCTGTGCAGGTTTGGGCTGATGGCGTTCCAACAGCCAGACTCAGCAAGACTCCAGCCAGCCTGGACAAGAGCAGAGAGTCCAGGGATGATTCAATTTTTTAGACAACACACAGCACTGCAAAATACTGGAAGGGGTGCAGGAGTTCCTCCTCAAGGCCTCAAGCAGCACGGAGGAAATGCGTTCACTAAGAGCCTTGAAGTGGCCCAGCGGACTGATCACCAGCTCCAAGAAGCTCAGCAGTTTATTTTCTATGGTTATATATATTTTTTTTTACTAGATCAAATTCTTTTTATAAGGAGAATGGGAATAACAGTTCACTCTGGATGACTGGCGTGATTTACTTCAACTCCACCAGCACTCTTCCAGCTCGTGTTCGAGGCAGCTCTTGGGTGATATTTCCAGGAGGGTGATGGAGTCGTGTGGTGCCATTTAAACCAGACAGAAAGCTGAAATTGATTTTTATTTTTTAGATTACTTGAGGGAGGAGAAGAGATTTGTTTGAAAGACCTTCAGCCACCTGAAATCCATAGATAGATCTTACCTTGGGACAAGCAGCAAGGGTGAGATCATGGAACTACGTGGGTGAACGGAGACCTCGGAAGCAAGGGTCTGGTTATTTCTGTGGCTGAAGATGGAATGAAACTCTCTCTGTTTCCTGGTGTCCAGCTCCCCCTGCCCAGGAACAGGGTTTCTGTGTGACCCTGGGTGCAAGCCTGGCAGGCTGAGCCAGTGCCCTGGGTTTGGCACCTTCCCAGGAAATGTGCTGCAAGAGGCAGTGGGAGTGATTTAGGGTGTCCTCTTGGACGCGTGGCCCTCAGCTCTGCTTCATACCTGCACGTGTCAGCCTTGGTTGGTTCACAGAAGCTTCTTCCCTGAGTTTGCTGAGTGGCTCTTTTTAGTGTCCTCCTCTGAAATCCCCAAATAACTACAGCAGCAAAGGAAAGATGGTGTGGTTTTGACTGGGGCTGTAAGATTCGTCCCTCTCCTTTGAGTTGCAAATATGGTCATGGAGAATGGAGTTCATCTGGAAATCAGATCAATCCCTTGGAGAAACAGCCCTCCAGTAGAGGTGGACACAGTGGTGTTGCTGTTCAGGTCTGCTGAGGATCCACCTCTCGGGTTGTCTCCTTAGAGAAGCAGAGGCTGATTCAAGGTCTCTGTACTGAGCCCCTGGCCCAGGCTGCCCAGAGAGGTGGTCACTGCCCCATCCCTGGCACCATCCCAGGGGAGGTTGGCCGGGGCTCTGAGCACCCTGCTCTAGCTGCAGATGTCCCTGTCCCTGCAGGGGGTTGGACTGGATGATCTTTAAATGTTCCTTCCAACTTAAACCAGGCTGTGATTCTATGATTCTATTTTAGGATGAGGAGTATGAAGGACCACGTACAGAGTGGCCCCTCCTTGCAGCAGTGGCTGCTCCTGGTATTAAACCAGGGACCTGGGAAGAGATATCAGAGCTGGAGGGTGCAAGAGCATGCAACAGTTCTGACAAGTGTTCAGAACACTCATTTCTCCAGCCCATCTCTCCAGAAACAGTGCACATGCACATACGTGCAGCTAGCACAGGTATGCGGACTTTAAAGTCTGGTTTTCTACTTGCTAAAAAAGAGAAATATTTCTCATTTTTGGAGCTGTCCAGGAGACACACAGCCAGGTCTGTGAGGGAGGCTGAGTTTTGGGAACTGTCTCCTTCTCTCAGTCACACGAGACTCCAGCTTTTCCAGTGTTTGGGGGATGTGTTTCCAGAGGGACATCTCCCCAGGCCCTGAGTCTGGGTTGTGTTGGCTCCTGCAGCCTCGCGAGTGGCTTGTCCTGATTTCTGCGTGCCTGGGCCCAATCTGCCCCGTGCTAGAGTCAATAAAGTTTTGCTGTTGGGCTCCTTGGCAGCAGGATTAGGATTTCTGTTTGCGTTACATTTTCATCTGTGATTTGGTTTCTCTGCCAAGGCCTTTAACCGTTGATGTCAGCCAGTGATAGGGAAGGGGAGAGGCGAGAGGGAGAGACGGGATTTTTTTTACGTGAAATCCTATATATTGAGCATTTAAGCATCTTAGCAGTTGTGTACAAAACTCCCAGCTCTCTAGGCAAACTCCTGCCTTCCCAGATGTGAAGAACGTGGCAAAGTTACTCTGCACTTCACCTTTGCACAATCGCTCTTACAGATACTTGCACATCTTAAGCCCTTCGAGTACTCTGCGAATCATTTAAGAGCCAGGAGCAGGAATCAACCCACGAGTTGTTCTTCAAAAACTGGGTAAAGAATAGTCTGCAGTTAAACTTTCTTTCCTTTCTCTTTCTCTCTGTGCCTCATGTGGGGCATAAACCAACATCCTCTATTCTCCAGAAGCAGCAGGAGCAGTGCCTAGTAGCATAAACACGCAGATATTAAAATCTGAGCTCCTTCAACCATAATTACCCAAAAAGAAAATGAAGTGAAAACAAAAAAAAGCTTCCTTACACAGCTAAGAAACAAACGACATCTTTCCACATGCTGAAGGGAATCTTTCCTCTGGAGCTTCACCTTTCAAGTGGGCTGAGAAGCAGGAGACTGTGCCCTGCCCGGGGCAGCTGGGTCACCCCTCACCCTGCACCAAGGGGTCCTCACTGGCTCCCAGTCCTCCCAGCTGGGACAGGGCTGGAGCTTTAAGGCAGCCCAGCTCCCCAAACCTTTGACAGACAGATGCTCTTATAAAAAAAAAAAAAAAAATCAAAGGACAAATCCAATTTTCTCTAACAAAGTCCTAGACTCACAGGCACAGGAATTTCTTGTGGGTTTGGATCAGGGCTGCAAAATCTTGCCACGAAAGTCTCCCCGCTATGTCCCTGCTCTGGCACGGAGGGTTGGGCAGGGCTGCTCCCCGTCGCCCAGCCCGGGCTCTCAGTTACACCGAGGTAAATCTAGGGCAAATCCACAAGGCTCCAAGAATAAACAATACGAAGTCTGGGACTGAATGAGAAGATTCAGGGAGCTATGGATCGAGCGGCCTGGTATCGGTGGTGGATTAAAGAGTGCAGTGGTTCTGGTAAACAGCATGGACAAAAGGCTTTTGCCAGTAACGTGGCTCCACGGGAACGGGGCTTGTGAGAGGAGCTGCTTGTCTCTTCCAAAGAGGAGCACAGCCTGCTTGGGAAGGTCAGCTCACACGAAACCTCTCCTTGGTGTCTGGGCGATGCCTGGCCTAATACTGCCAGATTCAAAACCAGCCCTGGGTGGAATGAAGGGGGAACTTTTAAAAGGGAAAGAAATTTGTTTGTGGATTTTAGTGGCCGTGCTGCCAGAGTGACCCCGGCAGCGACGCTGCGTGGTGCTGGGAGCAGAGGTCCTTCCACACTTGGTAAGGCTGCTACTGAAACGTGGCACCCAGCTCCGCTCTCCTCCGGCCCCGCGAGCGCTGGGGGAAGTGGAGAAGATTTTTGGAGAGGCAACCAACTAAATCTCGTAGCGGGAGGCTGTGGAGAGCAGGAGCCAGTCATGGTACTGGGGAGAAGAGGTTGGGAGGTCACCGCCTGCCCCCACTTGCAGAGAGAAATGTCTCCATATATGGGGCTTTTCCACCCGGCAAGAGAAAATGCCTCCTGAGCTGCCCTGGCTGGGTGCTGGAGTCCAGCAGGCTCGTCCTGGGAGCAGGGACCATTTCAGTGCCACCCAAGGCACCTCTCCCTGCCCGGGGCAGAGTGGCTCCCGGCGCTCGGAGGCTCTCAGCTCAGCCAGCTTTCGGAAAGACAGGATTTTAACCCAGCTTCTGGGAAAAACCTTGTGCCTGGGTAATAGAGGAAGCCAAGGAGATGATCGCAGCAGTCCCCTCCGGCCTGGGAGCACGGGAATAAGAGAGAGGAGGCTCAGCTTTGCTTCTGCAGCGGCGTGTGGGGATAGGAAAGCTCCTCGGTCCTTTAAGCATTTCGGGGTCTTTATTTTATAGGCAGGGATAATGTCTAAATACACATTCTTTTTTTAACACCCCCCCCCCACCTCGTGCTTTGTCGAGTCCCAAGCTAGAGTTGTGGAGCTGTGGTCGGGATAAAAGCCGACAGACCAACCATAAATCAGCCAGAACCGAGTTCCTTAACCTTTCATATTAACCTCTTGCATTGACTTGAGTTAGGTGCTACGCTCGGCTGCTATAAATCATCCCGCGGTGAATTTATGAGCTTCAGTACAATAAAGGGGTTTTTCTTTATCCCCCCTCCCCGCCTCGCCCCTTTCTCTTAGTGCATTTTAGAAATTACGCAGGAAAGGCCTAATGACTGGGATCTGTGAATATTGCTCACTCTCCTTCCCTACCAAAGGGATCTGGCAGGAAGATGTGGGGGCTGGGAGCAGAGGGAGGGAGAGTCTTAATTTCACCGACTGCTGACACGATCAGGAAAGCCTGTTCTAAAAAAACCCAAGAAACCATTAGCCGCTCCTCGGAATGGGAAATAATAATCATAAAAAGCTAGTAATGAAACCCATTCGGGGGTACAAATGGCAATCTGTGCCCTCGGATGCAGGGCGCACCCTGATTGCCCCCTCCCCAGAGCGGTGGATGCCCGAGGCCGGCGGCTCCCCTCGCCCCGTGGG
>NW_008610269.1:48202-48486 GCF_000691845.1 Merops nubicus | reverse complement strand
CGCCTCTCCGGGGCAAAGATGGCTTTGCCGGGCCCAGCCCTCCCAGTGCCCCTCGACCGAGCCTGTGGCACCACCAGGAGATCCCTCAGAAGGTCTTCTCAGAGGTCCTGTCCCTCCCTGCTCCCAGGGTGGCTCTCGGGGAGACGTTTGCTGTCTGCAAACCCCGCGTCCCAGAGCCGGCTGCGTTTCCGTGTGATTCGGAGCTTTGGAGGCATTTGGGGATATTTATACAGTGATAAAGTATGAGACTCACATCTGTGTCCTGGCATCTCCTGCCTGTCTAT
>NW_008610269.1:47925-48147 GCF_000691845.1 Merops nubicus | reverse complement strand
CAAGAGCTGAGCGTGGTGTCACCACCCCAGAGCTTGCTCCTACCTCCAGCTCTGAGGCCGTGGGGCAAAGGGTGCCCAAGAACTTCGCATCTTGGGGATGCCCGAGACCTGCCCGGCCTTGCAAGACCTGAAACCCCACTCCTGAAGGCAGCGCCTCGTGCTCCCTGAAACATTCGGGAGCTTCTGCACCCCGACACTTTGATGCCTGCCGTGGGAGCTGCT
>NW_008610269.1:44125-47774 GCF_000691845.1 Merops nubicus | reverse complement strand
CCGACCAGCTGCTTCTCCGTGGTGCTGTCAGGAAGGCCAGGCTCCTGTCCTCCCTGTGGGACACCCCTCTGCAGTGGCTCTTTCCCAGAGAAAATGGCCACTTCAGTTAAACACGGCGGCTGAGCGCCGGGCACCCTGCTCTGCTTCCTGGGGGAAGGGATTTCATCCTGTTATTTGTGGTCCTTGGCCCGGCTGGTGCTCCCCAAACCCCGCGTTAGGTGGCTGAGGGGGGGGGAGCCTGCCTGGGGGGGTTGTCGCTCCCCGGAGCCAGGGGTGCTTTGGGGGGGCCATGTGGGGCTCCCGACGGAGGGTGCGTTCCCAGGGCTCTGTTCCTGGCCCCCGAGAGCAGCTCAGCTCTGCCCCGAGCGAGGCAGCCTTGGGGAGCAGCACCAACACCCCCCAGGAAAAGAGGGAACCAGAGCAGCTTTCCCGGGTCTGCGTGATCTTTGTCTTGGGATTTTTGGTTGTTTGTTGTTTTTGGTTTTTTTATACAATGTGCAAAAAAACCTGAGGAGGGTTTGGCTGAACGTTTTTCTGGTGCTTTCTGTTTCTCCCTTCCTCGTCCCTGCTCCTGGGTGTTTCTGGGTCTGCCCGTGAACTTGCTGCTTCTCAGCTCACCCAGCTTTCCCCGGAGCACCCCCGGGCAGCCCGGCCAAGCTGTGCCCTCGACCCTCCTGGGCTCCTGTGCCTGCGTGGGGCTTCCCCGGCTCCGCTGAGGAAGAAGGTGAAGAAATAATCCCATTCCCCCTTTATACCGTGGTCACAGTTCAAATTATCCCCCTTGCAGTGCGACAGAACGTCTTGTGTCTAAAAATCCAGGGTGATCTGTGTGTCGTCCTGCCCTGGACTCCTCCAGGCTGGGGCCAGCAGCCTGCCCGGGCCACCAGCCCGAGGGATGCGAGTGCCCATCCCACCCCGTGGGGAGCTGCTGCTGGGACAAGGCTGGGCTGCTCTGCCCAGGTCCCCGCGGGTATCCCCTCCCTGCCCTGGCAATGAGGGAAAAGGCACCCAAAAAAACCAAGGGAAAACAACAAAAGGCCGGAGCCCGCCGGCCGGATCGTTCACAGGGATATTTCTAGTCCCCTGTTTGTTTACCTTCTAGAAAAGTTAATTGGCTCCTTTTGATCTTAGAGTGAAAACCACAAAGGAAATTTTGTTAGAGCAGAAGCGAAGCGAAGCCTGTGAGTTCCTTCGCTAGCTCTAGATATTCATTAAAACAATTCTGCTTGAGTCTTAATTTAAAGAAAACATGATTTTTTTTTTTCTCCCTCGCTTATTATTAAGAGGCTGCTACGTCCCTAGGCTAAAGAGCTCGCTCTACAAATAACCTTCCCGACAGCTGCCAACTCGGTGCAGTTTATAACCTGCCTTTAGAATATATATATATCTGTGTACACAGAAAGAGCTGCCTTTAGAGCCGTGTCGTCTTTAAAAACTGCCAAACAGGCAATTTAAGATTATTAGAAAGCTTCATGGAAAATCGTGATAAGTTTGAAGAATGCTACTTGATTTTTTCAAAGAGGAGTTTTCCCAGCGTGCCGAAATTAAACCACTTTTCATGTCCGAGTCTGAAGCCGTTAAGCTGAAGATGTGACAAGAAATGATTTCTTTTTTGAGGTTGATTCAATTAGCAGAGCTATATTAGGAGAGCGAGTAACGCAATCTATTTACGGACAGATGTATCTCCACATAATAATAGGCAATAAAAATAAATTAAAGAGAATCACGAGGCAAAAATAGCCGATGCTTTTTGTCAGGTCTCTTCTAGTAATTTCTCGGGGGCAGCAGGCAGATCTCTGCTGCTTGTCTTATTTTTGTTTCAAGCAAAATGATTCTTTCTGCCTTTTTAAGAATTCTCTGTCCCTTTTTATGAAGATAGTCAAGGGCAAAACCAAACCACCCGGCAGCCCCCCCAGCCCACCACATACACACAGTGAAAATTACAGCGTGCGGCGGGGAGATGGGTGCAGAGAAAATAACAGCTTGTGGCAGACGATGACACAAACCCAACAAACAAACAAATCAGTTCTGACCCCACACTTGAGGGGGAAAATCCCCCAAACCACGTTTAAACCAGGCTAAAATTTGACGGGATGAATTCAGGGGAGATTTGGGCTGAAGCACAAGCCCTGAGCGTTAAAGGGTTTGGCTCAAAGGCGGGGAATTAATGGAGTGGAAATTCCTGAAGGATTTTCTTCTTCTCGCTGCAAAACGTTTTTCTACCTGCTGCCCACGGGGGTTCCTACGCGCGTGGGGACGGAGCGAGGTGTTTGAGGCTCTGTCCCTCCTCACACCAAGGCAAACTGCTGCCAGAGGAGGAACACTCCGAGGACAGAAAATCAGTGACCCTGCAGCAGAGGCTCCGAAAGCCGCCTGGTTATGGGGGCGAATAACGCGGGGAGGCATTCCGGGACGGGACCGAGCGCCGCGCCTAATCACAACATCATGGCCAAGGCATCGTGTCTGCCTTTGAAAAGGCTACCTCATTATTAGCCAAAACGTGGCGAGCGAGCACAGCAGAAATCTGTGGCCGAGCGAAGGGAGCTTTGGAGCTTTGGGGGGATGTTTTCCGAGGTGATTTCGGAACGGGAAGTCGCGGCCGGTGGAAAACAAACCCCGGCGCTTCTCCCCCTTCTGCCAACGCGCACGTGTAAGAAATACAACGCTGTCAAAATATCCTTTTAAATAACTGAAACAGTAAAAGTGGAGCTAAGTTGGATATTTTTTGTTGTAGCAGAAACAGCCTCTGGAAGATGTTACAATTCTTATAACATTTTTAATGCTGTGTCTGGCATTTCCAGTTGCCTTTTCCCAGCCATGAATAGTTCTCTTTCTCAGTCGCCTTTCCCAGCCTTGAATATTTCTCCTTTTCAGCCAATATAAAGATACTCACAGACTATTATCTCAAGTAAAATAAAGGCAATGAAATATTTTTGACTGGCAAAGCAGGAAGATATTGTTCCATTTTTTTTTTTTAGTGAAGAAACCAGAATGAGAACGCATAAATGGGAACGGTGTCTAATAAGAAACAAAGCCTCAGCGACTCCTGCTCTGCTTAAAATGAAAGGCAAATAAAATCCGTCGGAGCTCTTTGGATTTACCCTCTACAGAATAATCCTAGACAGGAATCTAAACACAACGGGATTATCAATTAATTTTCCCCATTTTCCCCAGCAGAGACAAGTTTGTAGAATTACCACAAAAGAAATTATTTTTTGTTTTTTGGTAACAGCAGAAGGGAAAGAAAAATTTCTGCAGGTTGGCGACTAAAATGAGATAATTCTTAAGAGGGAGGGAGAGAGGGAACGAGCGAGTGTTGAAAAGCACAATCAGGCAGCAAAAGGCAAGTGCCTCTCTTGCCAAATCCAGCTCAGTGTTATAGCAAAGAAGTTACTCAGCAAAGAAAGAAAAGTTCAGACCCTACCTTTTGTCAGCTGAAAAGTAATGGGGAACGTCTTCCAAAAGTGGGGCTGACCTGCACTGCATGCGCGGTACCTCCTTACCTTAAAATCTATACATTTCTAACCAAAACAGCTTGGAGCAATTCACATAAAACAGACCCAAATGTTGCCCATTCCATGTAAAAGATCAGGTTTCTGGCTCAGCTCAGCCTGTGATATCAGACTTGGGCTCTTTTTTTTTTTTTTTT
>NW_008610269.1:43719-44114 GCF_000691845.1 Merops nubicus | reverse complement strand
TTTTTTTTTTTTTTTTTTTCCCCTTAAATATGTATTCTTATGTTTCCAATCCTCAGACACACTTTTTTCATCTCGGTGAAGTTCTCTTTTTTTGGAAAGGGTGCGCGGGAAGGATTTCCAACTTGTCAGGGCTCTCTCTTTTCAGTACAATTAAGCTCTCACTTGATCATTTTGAAGGCCGGAATGATTTGCTGTGGTCACCGGCTCTTTATTATGAATATTGTTGCAGATACATAAAGTTTACTGCGAGCTGTAAATATGTCAGGTTTTGCCACGGGGTTTACTAAGAAAGAACCCTTAGAGGGGGATTATTGATGGGCAAGATAATCTTTTCAATAAGGGTCGCTGCTCCCCCCGTTCCCCCGGGTGTGTGCGGTGCCGGGGGACACGCCGAA
>NW_008610269.1:42342-43218 GCF_000691845.1 Merops nubicus | reverse complement strand
AAAAAAAAAAAAAAAAGAGGGCAAATATATTTGAATTTTTCTTCTGCCGGAATTTCTCTTTCTTCTTTTGAAACTTCCTATTATTAAATCTGTATACATTTGGTCAAGTCACAATAAGTGTCCAATCAATCATTCTTAATCCACTTTGGTATCCGCTGTAATAACAATAAACAATTCGGGGCTCATCTGGTGTTAATGTGGCTGTCGTAGGGCTGCCCAGAAAGCTTCTATGCACATTGGCTGCTAATTAAATGCACCAGTATATACTGAGAAAAGAGAGAAGAGAAAGAGAAGAGAAGAGAAGAGAAGAGAAGAGAAGAGAAGAGAAGAGAAGAGAAGATAACAGCGAGGGAACCAACAAGAAACGAAACAAAGAGAAGAGAAGAGAAGAGAAGAGAAGAGAAGAGAAGAGAAGAGAAAACAAGCAATGAGTAAGAAGTAATCAGCCTCAGGTTGTTCTAGGAGAGGTTGAGGTTGGCCCTAAGGAACAATTTCTTCCCCTGGAGGGTTGTGGAGGCCTGTGCCAGGCTGCCCAGGGCAGTGGTGGAGTCCCCACCCCTGGAGGGGTTCCCAAGCTGTGCAGATGTGGTGTGAGGGACATGGGGCAGTGGGGACCTGGCAGTGCTGGGGGAAGGGTGGGATGTGATGCTTTTAAAGGTCTCTTCCATCCTAAATGATTCTATGGTTCTAGGCCGTGTGGGTCAGTGGGCACTCTGGGGACTCTTAACACCCCACTATGCGCCCAGGCACCAGGCAGGAGACTCTCTGGGGCACTTCTGCTTATCAGAACAGCTCTGTGTGTAACTCTGCACATGTTCATCGTCCCTCAGATCGTTCCCAAACACGCAGAGAACCCTTCTGCCTGAGCCCTTCTCG